>NC_143038.1:49390000-49410000 GCF_057628025.1 Oncorhynchus mykiss
TGTGTGTGTTTGTTTTTGTGAGAGAATCCCTTTATGATTGCTCTCTTAGACACCTCTGACAACTCACAAGCCTAAATCGAACCAAAGCCCCCTCTCAACACACCCTCTATGACAGTAATCTGGTGTGATCTGTTGGATGCTCTTCGTCGTTATGTGTTGTGATCCTGCTTGAAACCCACCGGGATCCCTGTTAGTGTGGTTAGACCTGGTGGAGGAGTGTGTGTGTTGGCACAGTTGTCAATGCTTGCGGGGGTTAATTGACAGGCAACTCCGATAGTGAGTCGACACAAGGATTTTACCTCAGGCTTCACGCACACGCGCGGACACACACACACACACACACACAAGAAATAACGCAGAAACCATGTAAATGAATCCTTATGCTCTAGTAACGCAGAGCTCTCTATCAGTGACGTTTACCATGGTGTGTTAGTGCAGAACAATGACATATATTCCATCACTACTATAACTCCTGTTTGGAGAGCCAGACTACACAACAAAGGCAAGAAGACCGGAAGAGGAGAGAAGGAGGAAAGGAGAGAAGGTGAGGATAAGAGGACAGTAGGAGATAGGGAAAGAGGAGGATGAATAGAGGAGGGTGGAAGAGGTGTGCGCTCTGCCCAGTACAAACGCTCTGTAAGTTACAGCACTTCACCTCCATGTGCCCTACATACTCGACAATCCCTTAACTGACGTGTTGGCCACTTCAACTGTGTACGAGTATGCTTGTAAGTGCGCTTGATAAGATCGCTCCGTAGGGGTCTCACCTCTTTGGCCGCCTGCTTCCCAGCCTGCTGCTGCTGCTGTGTCAGAAGCTGAAGATGCAGCTGCTCCTGCTGCTTCTTATAGTACTCCTGTAGCTGGAGAGAGAGGGAGGGAGGGAGGGAGGGAGGGAGGGAGGGAGGGAGGGAGGGAGGGAGGGAGGGAGGGAGAAAGGGAGGGAGGGAGGGAGGGAGGGAGGGAGGGAGGGAGAGAGAGAGAGAGAGAGAGAGAGAGAGAGAGAGGGAGGGAGGGAGGGAGGGAGGGAGGGAGGGAGGGAGGGAGGGAGGGAGGGGGAGAGAGAGAGAGAAAGGGGGAGGGATAAATGGGGGAGGGATGGAGGGTGGGAGGGAGAGAGAGAGGGAGGGAGCGAGAGAGAGAGAGAAAGGAAGGAAGAAAGAAATGGGGAAGGGAGGGAGAGAGGGGGAGAGAGAGATAAAGGGGGAGGGAGAAATGGGGAAGGGAGGGATGGAGGGGGGGAGAAAGGGAGGGAGGGAGAAATGGGGAAGGAAGGGAGGGAGGGAGAGAGAAAGGGGGAGTGAGGGACAGAGAGGGTGTAGGGAGGGAGGGAAGGAGAAAGGGGGAGAGAGGTAGGGATACACAGGGTGGAGGGAGTGAGGGAGAAAGGGGGAGAGAGGTAGTGAGAGAGACGGTGGGAGAGATGGAGAGGGGGGAAATAGGGAGGGATGGAAGGAGGGAGAGAGAGAGAAGGAAGAAGAGAGAGGGGGGAAGAGAAAGGGGAAGACAATTGAGTCAACAACATTTCAATCTTCAAAAGCCTGCTGTGAAAGAAAACCTCAGGCCTATCTGCAGAAACACAAAGCATAACAGAGAGCAGTGAGAGTGAGGCGGTGTGCATGTGTGATATATGGTGTACACGGTTTCTTTTGCTCTCTCTCTCTTCTGCATCTCCATGAAGGCCGTGCGTCATTGTTGTGCCTCTGAGCGAGACAAGCTTTACAGACAAACTACCAGACGACAAGTTTTCCCTGCACCTAAAGCAGGTACACGTTACCGCAATGTGTATAAGTGTATAATGTGTGCAGGGAAGCTGCTGGAAGTGCCTTCTCAACGGGGGGGTGTAGAGAATCCCACTAGCATGATCAGATACACACACACACTTCCTTCTAGATAAAAGGTTGACTCTTACGTGGTAAAAGGGTGAATGAGTTAGAGAGATGCAGTAGCATGACCCAACAGGAGTGTTCTGTCCCTCTAGGGGAGATGTGCTGCCGAAGCCATGGAGAGACGCTCATAGCCGTCGGTTTGAACTTTCTTCCTTTAAAAATAGTTATTTAATGTTCACCTGAGACACCTGGACAGAGGTGGGCGGGTGTGCGTGTGCATTAACAGGGCAAGGGGGGGTGTAGTGAGGTTTGAGGCGTCCCGTAAATCTTGGTGCCCTACAGTACCTGGCATGTCAAGGGCGTCGCCATAGCACCATAGACAGATGTTAGACAGACCCATGTTATTTATGGGCTGCCTCACTTATCACTGAGGTAACAGTCTGAGCAGAGGGGTGTGTGTACGTGTGGGATAGGGGTGGTGGGACAGGTGTTCTGCAGCGGCCATTTTGTTGGAGAATCAAAGGGTGTATCTGTATAGTCTGATGTGAACATCTAGTCTAGTGAAAGGGTGTATCTGTATAGTCTGATGTGAACATCTAGTCTAGTGAAAGGGTGTCTCTGTATAGTCTGATGTGAGCTACTAGCCTAGTGAAGTAGAAAGTGAACCCATATTGTTTTCAACCATCCTGTGTTTCAGATCAGGTGATAAGAAGGAGCCATACTGTCCTGCTGACTGTTACTGTTATTACTGACTAACCACAGCCTGTTTCTGTTTGTTTGACTAAGTAATCAGTCGTTTAACCAGGAAGCTCCGTGCTCTGACCGCCTGTCTCTACAACATGGGAGTGTGTGTGTGTGTGTGTGTGTGTGTGTGTGTGTGTGTGTGTGTGTGTGTGTGTGTGTGTGTGTGTGTGTGTGTGTGTGTGCATTTCTCTCCTTTATTCTAAGTCCCTCCTTCTTTTCACACTCCAAAGGCGGAGTTAATCTCTCTTCTCCGCGTCACTGGCTGGCCACACACACGCACACACACACGCACGCACGCTCGCACACACACTCACTCACACACACACACACACACACACACACACACACACACACACACACGCACACACGCGCGCTAGGCTGAAGCTGGAGAATTGTGGGAATAATTAAGTGATAATTAAGGTCTTTTTAATGATTTGATTCAGTGGCTCTGCAGCATTAAGAGAGCCACTCACCTCGCCAGCCTATTACTGTGACCTTGACTTGACTAACACACCAAGAAAGAGCCAGATCAGCTGTGGTGTAATTAAAGGTTAGAGAAAACGTAAAGGTTAAAACACACACACACATATATATATACACACACACACACATATACACACACACACACATATATATATATACACACACACACACACATATATATATATACACACACACACACACACACATATGTATATACACACACACACACATATATACACACACACATATACACCCACACACACACACACACACATATATACACACACACACACACACACACACACACACACACACACACACACACATATATACACCCACATAAGTACACACACACACACACACACAAACACACACACACACACAATACCACTCACAATGCAAAGTCTCCATGGAGACATGAAATGTAATGTTCCGATGACTGATATGGTCTCTGATTGCTGAAAATAGTGTGTGTCTCTCTGTGTGTGTGTGTGTTAAAGTGGCTGATTTGCTGATATAGACTAGGAGACAGTGTGTTTAATTAAGTGGGAGAGTCGTGTTAAACTCTGTGGTTTTAAAAGCAGAGGTAAAGTGGCCTTACACAAGTGTGTTTCACCCCCAACGTCTCTCTCCTCGTTAAGAGTAAAATGAGCTGTGTGAGTCCTTAACCGTCTCATTCCCAGAGAGACAGCATATTTCCATTACCATCCAGTCTGTCAGATCCTCCCACTGCAATTCATAGTGGCCTAGAGAAATGCTTCCTTATTAAATCTACTGTCTGTTCAAGCCCTGGATTTCCACACTTTTAATAGCTGCAGTCTATTAAGCATGTACAGGAGAGGGAGTATGTCTGTACTGTCTGTGGGCCTGTGTGGGCGTGTCTGTACAGTCTGTGGGCCTGTGTGGGCGTGTCTGTACAGTCTGTGGGCCTGTGTGGGCGTGTCTGTACAGTCCGTGGGCCTGTGTGGGCGTGTCTGTACAGTCCGTGGGCCTGTGTGGGCGTGTCTGTACTGTCCGTGGGCCTGTGTGGGCGTGTCTGTACTGTTTGTGGGCCTGTTTGAGTGTGTCTGTACTGTCTGTGGGCATGTTTGAGTGTGTCTGTTCTGTCTGTGGGCATGTTTGAGTGTGTCTGTTCTGTCTGTGGGCCTGTTTGGGTGTGTCTGTTCTGTCTGTTGGCCTGTTTGGGCGTGTCTGTACTGTCTGTGGGCCTGTGTGGGCGTGTCTGTACTGTCTGTGGGCCTGTTTGAGTGTGTCCGTACTGTCTGTGGGCCTGTCTGAGCGTGTCTGTACTGTCTGTGGGCCTGTGTGGACGTGTCTGTACTGTCTGTGGGCCTGTGTGGGCGTGTCTGTACTGTCTGTGGGCCTGTTTGAGTGTGTCCGTACTGTCTATGGGCCTGTTTGGGCGTGTCTGTACTGTCTGTGGGCCTGTGTGTTTGTGTCTGTACATCACAGGAGGTTGGTGGCACCTTAATTGAGGAGGATGGGCTCGTGGTAATGACTGGAGCGGAACCAGTGGAATGGTATCAAATACATCAAACACAAAGTTTCCATGGAAACCATGTGTTTGATACCATTCCCTTGACTCCGTTCCAACCTTTATTATGAGCCCATCCTCCCCTCAGCAGCCTCCACTGCTGTACATGCCTGTGTGCGTATTTGTATGTGGTGTGTGTGTGTACCTTTTTGAGTGTGTATGTGGACACATTTCTGTATGTGTGTGAGGTGAGAAGGTTGGGGGGGGGGGTGTTTGGACACAGCAGTGCTGTGTTAAATATTTGACAGTCATGTAGTGTGTGTTCTGTATACTGTATGTGACTGTGAGTTATGTGTATGTGTGTTTGTGTGTTAAATATTTGACAGATGTGTAATGTTGCCCACTAGGTAAGATCGGTTGCCATGTCAACCAACGGAACAAACACACTCCAGTCCCCAACACACACCCAGCTCACAGCACCTCATCACACACCCCTAACCAATCAACAACCAGGACAGCTAACATAAGCTCTCGCTGACCACAAGGAGTGTGTGTGGCTGAGCTTCACGTTGAGGACATAAACACTTGTTTATGTTGTCAACTTTGGTCAACTTTGGTTATGCTCACTGATAGGGAGGTGTTCAACCACTATACAGGCTTTAGAGAATTGGAAAGTATGAGATTTTGTGTGTGTGTGTGTGTGTGTGTGTGTGTGCACATTTGTATATCTGTGTGTGTTTGCGTGTTACACTCTGTTCAAAGGCCTCAAAGCTCTCAGTAACTGTGCCAGAGGATTCAATCACAGCCAGTGTGTCAGCACCTCCACACAGACACATCTAAACATGCTGGGCTGGGACTGAGCCCACGAAGGAGTGTGTGTTCATGTCATATGAGTGTGTGTTACCTGCTGTAGCATGATGGCCTGTTGTTGTTGCAGCAGGGCCTGTAGCTGAGCAGGGGACAGGATCTGCTGCATCTGTTGAGGACTGATCATCTGGGGGGCCAACATAGTCATGGACACTGGCACCTGGAGGGAGAGGACCACAGAGAGGGTGACATACACACTGAGTGTACAGAACCACTTCCATGACAGACTGACCAGGTGAATCCAGGTGAAGGCTATGACCTCTTGTTGACGTCACTTGTTAAATCCACTTCAATCAGTGTAGATGAAGGGGAGGAGACAGGATTGTTAAGGCTTGAGACAATTGAAACATGGATTGTGTCTGTGTGCCCATTCAGAGGGTGAATGTGTAAGACTAAAGATTTAAGTAGAATTCTCCACCACCCAAAGGACATCCAGCCAACTTGACACAACTGTGGACAACATTGGAGTCAACATGGGCCAGCATCCCTGTGGAACACTTTCAACACCTTGTAGAGTCAACATGGGCCAGCATCCCTGTGGAACACTTTCAACACCTTGTAGAGTCAACATGGGCCAGCATCCCTGTGGAACACTTTCAACACCTTGTAGAGTCAACATGGGCCAGCATCCCTGTGGAACACTTTCAACACCTTGTAGAGTCAACATGGGCCAGCATCCCTGTGGAACACTTTCAACACCTTGTAGAGTCAACATGGGCCAGCATCCCTGTGGAACACTTTCAACACCTTGTAGAGTCAACATGGGCCAGCATCCCTGTGGAACACTTTCAACACCTTGTGGAATCCATGTCCAGACGAATTCAGGCTGTTCTGAGGGCAAAATGGGTGCAACTCAATATTAGGAAAGTGTTCTTAATGTTTTGTACACTCAGTGTATCACTCTGTGACACATATTGCTGGAATGGTGAGAAACTTGGCAGTGTGAGAAAACAGAGAGATGTAATCTCCTTATGGAATATAAAGTCATATCTGGTCCAATAAACAGATGATTATGATCCACACAATCAGGTCTTTGAGAGCAGAACAGAACAACAATCAGATTAGATGTTATCTGGAGGCAGGCTGGGACATAGACTCACATATGGCAGCAAACAGTAATGCACCATGTGAGCAGATTGTAAACACACACACACACACACACGCACACACACACACACACACACACGGATTTGTCAGCGTACAGTGATGCGTCGTCAGGGTAGCAGATACGCCGTGACGCTAATCTGATTACAAACATACTATGACTGAATGGAGGCAAACTAACCACTCAGAGAATAATACACACACACACACACGCACGCACACACACACACACGCACGCACGCACGCGCACGCACGCACGCACGCACGCACGCACACACACACACACACACACACACACACACACACACACACACACACACACACACACACACACACACACACACACACACACACACACACACACACCAACAGAGTAACAGAAAGACTAGCATTGATGCTATCCTCTGGCCAGGGGCTAACTCAAAGAGCATTCACCTGTCGATTGAACACACACCAAGCACACATCCACCTGATGACTAAGAGCTTCCGTCCTCAGAAAATTTGCCTCAAACACTCCAGAGTTCACAGCCACCAATTACACTCCAGTCAGCCCACAGAGAGAGAGAGAAGAGAGGGAGAGAAGAGAGGAGATAGAAGAGAAGAGTGGGGAGAGAGAGTGTAAGAAAGGGAACGGGGGGGGAAGAGAGACAGAGACAGAGACAGAAATAGACACAAAAAGAGAGAGAAAGATAAATCCATATGGTTGTTCAGTCCTACAACTGATGCCCAGCAGGTAAGCTATGTTTCTCTTCACTGAGAGATAGAGAAGGACAAAGAGAGAGGGGGAGAGAGAATGAGAGCGTGAAAGAGAGAGAGAGCGAGAGAGAAAGAAAGAAAGAGAGGGATGATTACTTCTCCCTTTACAGCCTACAGTGGACAGCTCAATAAAAATAATACTCTGTGCTCAATACAAATAAGGGCTGTTAGGAAGAGATGGCTGCTTTTACAGAGATATACGACCCTGCTTTAGAACCTCTCATATACGGACATTCATCTTCAATCCTCTGTGGAAAAACAGAGCTTCTCTACCCTTCTGTCTCTCTACCCCCTCTCTCTCTCTACCCCTCTCTACCCCCCATCTCTCTTTCTACCCCTCTCTACCACCCTCTCTCTCTCTCTACCCCCTCTCTCTCTTTCTACCCCTCTCTACCCCCTCTCTCTATTTCTACCCCTCTCTACAACCCTCTCTCTCTCTACCCCTCTCTACCCCCTCTCTCTCTTTCTACCCCTCTTTTACCACCCTCTCTCTCTCTACGCCTCTCTACCCCCTCTCTCTCTTTCTACCCCTCTCTACCACCCTCTCTCTCTCTCTACCCGTCTCTACCACCCTCTCTCTCTCTAACCCTCTCTACACTTCTCTCTCTCTCTCTACCCCTCTCTACCACCCTCTCTCTCTCTACCCCTCTCTAGCCCCCTCTCTCTCTCTCTCGCTCTCTCTTTCGCGCTCTCCTTCTCTCTCCCTCCCCCTCTCTCGCTCTCTACCCCGTCTATCGCTCTCACTCTCTCTCTACCCCCTCTCTCTACCCCCTCACTTACTTTCTCTCTCTCTACCCCTCTCTACCTTTCTCTACCCGTCTCTCTCTCTACCCCTCTCTATTCTTCTTTACCCTTCTCTCTCTCTCTACCCCCCCTCTCTATCTCTCTACCTTTCTCTCTCTCTCTCTACCCTTATCTCTCCCTCTCTACCCCTTGTGCCCTCTCTCTCTCTCTAGCGCTCTCTCTGATATTGGCAGTCATGTGTTTCGCAGCACTGATGGCTACCCGTCTCTCTTAGGAGTCTATCTATTCCCCGCCTGAGGGGCGGCAGGGGAGAGAGGGAGAGCTGTCAGTGGTAAATTAAATCTGTAAAGGGCTGATTTGACTTTGTAAACAAGATTGGCCATAAATACTAACACCCCCTCCCTCCCTCACTCCCTCCCTCCCTGTGTTATCAGCTGCAGCCTGTGTGTCGGGCCCTGTCCAATCCCTTATTGTAAGCTGCCGTATCGTGATCAAACAAGCCATCCATAACCCAACACACTCCCTCATCACAGGGAGAGGAGGAGAGAGGGGGAGACTGAGCGGGATGGCGAGGGTAAGGAGTAAAGGGAACAAGGGTAGACAGGTACAACAGGGGTGGCTGCTAAGAGAGCAAAGTCTATCCCCCTGTCTTTCTGTGTGTCTGCAGAGGAAGAGTTATTTACCCATGAGGGGAAACCAATGATGTGTATAAACCCTGGATGACTGACAGGGGGCGCTGTATTGAAGCCACCACACAGACATCTTAGTACTCCTCTATTGTAAAACCTTACAGACACCATAACGCATACTTTTAAGCAGGTGTGATGGGTGGTTGAGGAGCGGGTGAGGGTGAGGGAGGGGTTGTGTACGCTTGGCGTCATGCCAATTTGGCTCTGCCTGCACTGCCGATGCTGCTCGTCACTCTTGGCTGGAAAATTAAAACCTGTAATTAATTGCTCTTGTGCATCCCATTCTCTTCGCCTGTCACACACACACACACACACACACACACACACACACACACACACACACACACATTCTCACCCCCTGACAACCCATACATTCTATTTTATACACATGCTCATTGACATTTTCAAGTTGCAGGCGCAATAATTACTGCGTTATAGCACCTTTCTGTGTGTTGGTGGATGCACTGATGGCAGGCATGAATGTGTGTGTATGTGTGTGTGTGTGGGGGGGGGGGTGACAGGGGCTGAATGCTGAGTTGTTAAGGTTTGACGGCATTAATTGCCACTATAATCTAATATCACAAAGCGGTGTGATTACGGAGGCGCGCAGTGCAGCGGCTATACCTCGCCACCGCCTCCCAGCGCCAGGGAGAAAACAAAAGGGGCGCCATTAGCGGGTTGACGGGCCCTAACAAAAGACGCTCACAATGTGGAATTATATTTTCATTCGGCTTTGTCTCTCCCCGTGAATGATTTCTCCCCTTTCATTGCCCTGTGAATAGGGGAGAGAGTGAAAAGCCAGGCGATTTGAAGTCAGCCATTTATTAAATGCATTTAATTTTTCACTCTCCTCTCTCTTTTTTTGAGGGGGCATTGCATGTTAATTTAAAAGAGAGAGATGCGAGGTAGATTAGAAGCGGAAGTGGAGAGGGGGAGAAGGGGGTGAGGGAGGGAGTGAGGTGGAATGAGACAGCTTACAGGCTGCACTCTAAAACCAAGACAAAGCCACACACTTTCCCTTTCAGAGAGACCGGAGAGAAAGGACGGAAGGAACGAGGAGGGAAGTGAAAGAGACAATAGAGAGATAGGGAGTAATTACAGACAGGATGAATCATGGAGGGGGATTGGTGGAATTTGTCCAATAGAAACTAGAAATTTGTCTACCTGAATTTGTCCAATAGAAACTCTCGTTTTCATTGCAAAACGTTTTGGACTAAGGATTACACCCTTGGTCTGGTACAGGCCCAAAGTGTGTGTGTGTGTGTGTGTGTGTGTGTGTGTGTGTGTGTGTGTGTGTGTGTGTGTGTGTGTGTGTGTGTGTGTGTGTGTGTGTACGTACATGTATGTGACAGGCGCACAGCACCAGCAGAGACTTACGGAGGTCAACCTTCGCCAAAGAGAGACACAGAGCAAAGGGCGATGAGGAAAGAGAGGTGAGAGTGAGAGGGGAGGAAAGAGAGGTGAGAGAGAGGGGAAGGAAAGAGAGGGGGAGGAGAGAGAGGGGAAGGAAAGAGAGGTGAGAGTGAGAGGGGAGGAAAGAGAGGTGAGAGAGAGGGGAAGGAAAGAGAGGGGGAGGAGAGAGAGGGGAAGGAAAGAGAGGTGAGAGAGAGGGGAAGGAAAAGAGGTGAGAGAGAGGGGAAGGAAAGAGAGGTGAGAGAGAGGGGGAAGGAAAGAGAGGTGAGAGAGAGGGGAAGGAAAGAGAGGTGAGAGAGAGGGGGGAAGGAAAGAGAGGTGAGAGAGAGGGGAAGGAAAGAGAGGTGAGAGAGAGGGGGGAAGGAAAGAGAGGTGAGAGAGAGGGGAAGGAAAGAGAGGTGAGAGAGAGGGGGGAAGGAAAGAGAGGTGAGAGAGAGGGGAAGGAAAGAGAGGTGAGAGAGAGGGGAAGGAAAGAGAGGTGAGAGAGAGGGGGGAAGGAAAGAGAGGTGAGAGAGAGGGGAAGGAAAGAGAGGTGAGAGAGAGGGGGGAAGGAAAGAGAGGTGAGAGAGAGGGGAAGGAAAGAGAGGTGAGAGAGAGGGGGGAAGGAAAGAGAGGTGAGAGAGAGGGGAAGGAAAGAGAGGTGAGAGAGAGGGGGGAAGGAAAGAGAGGTGAGAGAGAGGGAAGGAAAGAGAGGTGAGAGAGAGGGGGGAAGGAAAGAGAGGTGAGAGAGAGGGGAAGGAAAGAGAGGAGAGAGAGAGGGGGGAAGGAAAGAGAGGTGAGAGAGAGGGGAAGGAAAGAGAGGTGAGAGAGAGGGGAAGGAAAGAGAGGTGAGAGTGAGAGGGGAAGGAAAGAGAGGTGAGAGAGAGGGGAAGGAAAGAGAGGTGAGAGAGAGGGGGAAGGAAAGAGAGGTGAGAGAGAGGGGGAAGGAAAGAGAGGTGAGAGAGAGGGGAAGGAAAGAGAGGTGAGAGAGAGGGGGGAAGGAAAGAGAGGTGAGAGAGAGGGGAAGGAAAGAGAGGTGAGAGAGAGGGCGGAAGGAAAGAGAGGTGAGAGAGAGGGGAAGGAAAGAGAGGGGGAGGAGAGAGAGGGGAAGGAAAGAGAGGTGAGAGAGAGGGGGAGGAAAGAGAGGTGAGAGAGAGGGGGGAAGAAACGAGAGGGGGGAGAGAGAGGGGAAGGAAAGAGAGGTGAGAGAGAGGGGAGGAAAGAGAGGTGAGAGAGAGGGGCGAAGAAACGAGAGGGGGAGGAGAGAGAGGGGAAGGAAAGAGAGGTGAGAGAGAGGGGGAGGAAAGAGAGGTGAGAGAGAGGGGGAGGAAAGAGAGGGGGAGGAGAGAGAGGGGAAGGAAAGAGAGGTGAGAGAGAGGGGGAGGAAAGAGAGGTGAGAGAGAGGGGGAAGAACGAGAGGGGGAGGAGAGAGAGGGGAAGGAAAGAGAGGTGAGAGAGAGGGGGAGGAAAGAGAGGAGAGAGAGAGGGGGGAAGAAACGAGAGGGGAGGAGAGAGAGGGGAAGGAAAGAGAGGTGAGAGAGAGGGGGAGGAAAGAGAGGTGAGAGAGAGGGGGGCAAGAAACGAGAGGGGGAGGAGAGAGAGGGGAAGGAAAGAGAGGTGAGAGAGAGGGGAGGAAGAGAGGGTGAGAGGAGAGGGGGAAGAAAAGAGAGGGGGAGGAGAGAGAGTGGAAGGAAGAGAGGTGAGAGAGAGGGGAAGGAAAGAGAGGGGGAGGAGAGAGAGGGGAAGGAAAGAGAGGTGAGAGAGAGGGGGGAAGAAACGAGAGGGGGAGGAGAGAGAGGGGAAGGAAAGAGAGGTGAGAGAGAGGGGAAGGAAAGAGAGGTGAGAGAGAGGGGGGAAGAAAAGAGAGGGGGAGGAGAGAGAGGGGAAGGAAAGAGAGGTGAGAGAGAGGGGAGGAAAGAGAGGTGAGAGAGAGGGGGGAAGAAACGAGAGGGGGAGGAGAGAGAGGGGAAGGAAAGAGAGGTGAGAGAGAGGGGAAGGAAAGAGCGGGGGAGGAGAGAGAGGGGAAGGAAAGAGAGGTGAGAGAGAGGGGGGAAGAACGAGGAGGGGGAGGAGAGAGAGGGGAAGGAAAGAGAGGTGAGAGAGAGGGGAAGAAAGAGAGGTGAGAGAGAGAGGGGAAGGAAAGAGAGGTGAGAGAGGGGGAAGAAAAGAGAGGGGAGGAGAGAGAGGGGAGGAAGAGAGGTGAGAGGAGGGGGATAAAGAGAGGTGAGAGAGAGGGGAAAAGAGAGGTGAGAGAGAGGGGGAAGAAAAGAGAGGTGAGAGAGAGGGGAAGAGAGGGGGAGGAGAGAGAGGGGAAGGAAAGAGAGTGAGAGAGAGGGGGGAAGCCGCGCTGCTCGTTTCAGGAGTAGAGGGATAATTAGAGAGGTTGTTTGAAGAGGGAGTTTAACTGATTAACACAGGAACAGAGGAGAGAGGGAGCGAGAGAGAGATGGAAGGAGAAATAGGAAAGCATTGTGTCCCAGAGGGTTGGGAAGAGGGATAGAGAGGGTGGTGTATCACGCATTTCAATGAGGCTCCATCTCTCTCTCCTCTCCTCCCCTGATACTTTTCATTCCAGATCTCTGTTTTCCATTTCAGATGAGCAGCTATATGGAGCACAGCTGGGCCTGCTAATAACCACAGTGTAGACTTTAACCGGAATGCATAGCCTTTTAAAACGGCCATCATTTGTGAAAGCAAAGTTAGTTGTACTGTATATGTGACGAACATGATGCCATGGCGAGTTGCAGACTTCCAAACTCTTCTAGGATGATGACTCTACAATATGGCTGAAGAGAGAGCTAGGGAAAGGGCCTTTTACTCTTCCATAGGGGCTTGTCGAGGAGCCAGTGATGTGTAGGGGTGTGTTGGTTGAGGGGGGGGGGGGGTGGTATCATTTCCACTGTCAAGGGCAGTCTAGCTGTAATGAGCTTTGCACTAAATGACCGTATTTAAATACACACACACACACACACACACACACACACACACACACACACACAAACACACACTCTCTAAACGACTGTATTTAAATAAAGCAGTGATGAATACTGCAGCATTCTCTAGAGGCTCCTCTGCCAACTCATATTACTGGCTAATTATCACATGGCATGCTGCCGCACACCTAGACACACATACATACATACATACATACATACATACATACATACATACAGTCGTGGCTAAAAGATTTGAGAATTACACAAATATTAATTTCCACAAAGTTTGCTGCTTCAGTGTCTTTAGACATTTTTGTCAGATGTTACTATGGAATACAGAAGTATAATTACAAGCGTTTCATAAGTGTCAAAGGCTTTTATTGACAATTACATGAAGTTGATGCAAAGAGTCAATATTTACAGTGTTGACCCTTCTTTTTCAAGACCTCTGCAATCCGCCCTGGCATGCTGTCAATTAACTTCTGGGCCACATCCTGACTGATGGCAGCCCATTCTTGCATAATTAATGCTTGGAGTTTGTCAGAATTTGTGGGTTTTTGTTTGTACACCCGCCTCTTGAGGATTGACCACAAGTTCTCAATGGGATTAAGGTCTGGGGAGTTTCCTGGTCATGGACCCAAAATATTAATGTTTTGTTCCCCGAGCCACTTAGTAATCACTTTTGCCTTATGGCAAGGTGCTCCATCATGTTGGAAAAGGCATTGTTCGTCACCAAACTGTTCCTGGATGGTTGGGAGAAGCTGTTCTCAGAGGATGTGTTGGTACAATTCTTTATTTGTGGCTGTGTTCTTAGGCAAAATTGTGAGTGAGCCCACTCCCTTGGCTGAGAAGCAACCCCACACATGAATGGTCTCAGGATGCTTTACTGTTGGCATGACATAGGACTGATGGTAGCGCTCACCTTGTCTTCTCCGGACAAGCTTTTTCCGGATGCCCCAAACAATCGGAAAGGGGATTCATCAGAGAAAATGACTTTACCCCAGTCCTCAGCAGTCCAATCCCTGTACCTTTTGCAGAATATCAGTCTGTCCCTGATGTTTTTCCTGGAGAGAAGTGGCTTTTCTTTGCTGCCCTTCTTGACACCAGGCCTTCCTCCACCAGTACAGAACTTGCTCAGGAATGGCAGCTGCAGGTATGAGTGTATCTTCACACACAGTGAGGCGAAGTCTTTTGGAAGTCCTTGCAGGTAACCATGATTGACAGAGGACGAACAATGATTCCAAGCACCACCCTCCTTTTGAAGCTTCCAGTCTGTTATTTGAACTCAATCAGCATGACAGAGTGATCTCCAGCCTTGTCCCTCGTCAACACTCACACCTGTGTTAACGAGAGAATCACTAACATGATGTCAGCTGGTCCTTTTGTGGCAGGGCTGAAATGCAGTGGAAATGTTTAATGGGGATTCAGTTCATTTGCATGGCAAAGAGGGACTTTGCAATTAAATGCAATTCATCTGATCACTCTTCATAACATTCTGGAGTAAATGCCATCATACAAACAGGCAGCAGACTTTGTGAAAATTTATATTTGTGTCATTCTCAAACCTTTTGGCCATGACTGTACACACACACACACACACAAACATTAATATTTTTCATTGCGTGTAATATACATGTTAAATTGTCGTTTTTTTTCACACACACAGACATGTGTAGCACAGTATGGTGAGAGAAGGGAAACGGTATCTCCACCTCCCTGTTAGACTAACAATGTCCAGAATTGACAGTAATTCACACCATGCATCCTTCACCCCCTTACCCTCTGTGAGTGTTTTGATTATTGTGTTGTGTACATGTATATGACTGTGTGTACATGTATATGACTGTGTGTACATGTATAAGACTGTGTCTGAGTGTGTGACGGTTGCCCAGAAGAGTGATGTGAGAGAAAGGACCCTATAATCAGAGTATTAACAGCCTCTCCATCTAAGTGATCTATCCTGCCTGACGCTATATGGGGACACACAAGAGGCAGATCACTGAAACGATGACAAGGAGAAGGCATGAAGAAAAGAGAAATAGAATGACACACACCTCCCCCCCCCCCCCCCCCCCCCTCCGTCATGCCCTCTCACGTTAGGAACAAACCTCAGCGCTGTTTATCGCTGTCACTAAGAATTACCTACCTCACCCTGGGAGGGACTACTGACACACACACAAAGGCACAGAGACAGACAGACACACAGACAGACACACAGACAGACACACAGACAGACACACAGCGACACACACACAAAGGCACAGGGACAGACAGACACACAGACAGACACACAGCGACACACACACAAAGGCACAGAGACAGACAGACACACAGACAGACACACAGCGACAGACACACAAAGAGTCTGCTATCCCCCATTTTCATGGTTTTGACTAGAAGGGATACCGCTAATATCAAAAGTGACTTTTCGTAGCAGGTTAGGAGAATCAGTTTAAGGTTAGGAAAAGGGTCAGGGTTAGCTAATATGCAAAAATCCTCCCTGACTCGAATCGAATATGCACATTTTTACATCACTTTGACATTAGCGGCATCCCTTCTAGACATGACCCTTTTCCATCCTGTCATCTTTCTGTCATTCTCTAATTCTCGCCCCATTGGCTTTCAGCCCACACTATATCTCTCTCTCCCTCTATCTCTCATGGTGTGTGGGTAACTCCTCTGCTTCCTGTTGATTGGGTTCTGATTTGTTTATTTATAGAATCTTCTCACTGTCCCCTCCTTCCCTCCGACTCTCCATCCCGGCCTCCCTTCCTCCAGGTAAACATGCTGTCGTTACTCATTAGCTGAAGAACGAGGGATGAGGGAGGTGAGAGTGGCCGTTAGCAGTATGGGGAATACCAGAGGAGGAGGAGGAGGAGAGGAAAACAGAGGAGAGGAGATAAGTGGCAAGGAGAAGGAAAGTGAAGAGGAGAGAGGAAAACGGAATACCTGCTGGACTGAGAGGAGCAAAGGAGGAGAGGAGGGAATACCTATAGGCTAGGAGAAGAAAGGAGGGTGAATCTCAGGCTCAGGCCCTGAGCTTCATTAACAGAAAGAGAGAGCAGACGTAAATATCTCCATTGTCTGAAACTCCCTCTCTCCCTTTCTTTAATGTCTACCAGGGGCAGGGGCCACATTTCTCAGGGGGAACTGATGAGGGAAGCCAGGTGGGGCTAGCGTTTAAAGCGTTGCACTGCCCACTTCAAACAGTTCCCGGGGAGAAGGAAGGTATTATTTTATGAGAAGGGTGAAGGCTGCATGTGTGTGTCAGTGTGTGTGTGTGTGTGCGCTGAAAATGAAGGTTGAGGCCTATTATATGAGTGTGTGTATAGAGAATGAAGACTCTCATTACAGAGCTGATGACAAACACACCAATGGGTTACCAGGTGTTTGTCTCTACCTGTAACAGCTACCAGATACCAGGCCTTCTCTCCACCCCTATCTAAGAAAACAACATGGGCCTTACAGGGAAGACAGACTGGATGGATACCATATTATTTATGTAAATGAACTAGATTCTTCCACAGTCCTGTGAAGACCTGTGGAGGAGTGGGTAGTAAGTAGAATCATGTCATGACGTTGCTAGTGAGAGGAGAGAGGGGTTAGAGATACCGCAGAGAGGGCAAGGAACACATGTTCAGAAGAACATCATGTAGGTCGACCAGAGTGGCCTTGAAAAACAAAAGGAGAGCCTCAGATGCAATATTTTAACAACCAAAAAAGACAAGCTGTCTTCATCAGGGTATAATGACTAGTTTATATAGTTTGGAAGGACCCACAGGTGTCTGTAATCGTGGCCGGGTGTGGCTTGATGTCAATGGTTGATTTACAGATATAAATAAAACATAGAAAAAACATAAATGGACAGCACACGATCAGAGATATAAATTGGCCACATAATCTGAAGCCATTCTGGTGATTACCGTTTCAAATGTGCTAAATGCTCTGGAATTGTGCATTTGTTTTTCTAATTTAGTAGCTAGTTATCTAGCTAGCTAGCTAAGTGGTTATCTTCTTGCAAAATCAAGCCTCTTGGTAATAGCAGAGAATCCCCTCCTAAATCAAGCTTCTTGGTAATAGCAGAGAATCCCCTCCTAAATCAAGCTTCTTGGTAATAGCAGAGAATCCCCACCTAAATCAAGCTTCTTGGTAATAGCAGAGAATCCCCTCCTGAATCAAGCTTCTTGGTAATAGCAGAGAATCCCCTCCTAAATCAAGCTTCTTGGTAATAGCAGAGAATCCCCTCCTGAATCAAGAGCCTTGCTGTCTAATATTGTTATTGTGCGTGCAGCAAACTGTGAGTTGCATTTTTAAGTTACTTGTATAACTTTATGAGCTGGGATGTTTGTCCTGCAAATAGTTTGTCAGAGACTGTATAAAAATGTTTGCATGCGCTCGTTAGCGTTTAGTTAGCATTTAGTTAGCATTTAGTTAGCATTCACTATGGGGTTTTACATTCGTTGGCATTTAGTTAGCATTCACTATGGGGTTTTTACATTCGTTGGCATTTAGTTAGCATTCACTATGGGGTTTTACATTAGTTGGCATTTAGTTAGCATTCACTATGGGGTTTTCACATTCGTTGGCATTACTAACCTTCATTTTAAAGAGGCTCACTGTGGTTTGAAAATAGCCTGCTTGTGTTCAGTGCCGGTATTACAGGATATACCGGGATGGTATACATGCACACAAATACACACCTCCCTCTGACGGGCCAGACAAATGGAAAAACCCTTCTGGAGCGGACGGCCTGAGACCAGCAAGTTCAAGTGGAAAATCCTCCTCCTTTATCCCTCCTCCTCTCCACCCCCGTCCACTCTCTCCATCTAATGCCCCAGTGCCTCAGAATAAAAATGACAACACATTTCCAGAGGGAACGACACACACACACACACACACACACACACACACTTTGGGTACTTCAGAGGGAAGTGTAAGAGGCCGTTATCGACCCGCCTTCATTACTGATTTCACTCATGTTTCAAATCACAAAATAGAGTTTCACACTCCACTACCCAGACCCAAACTCTCCCTCTCCATCCCCTCCCCACTATCCCCCCCTCCTCTACCTCTTCATCCTCCCTTCACTCCACTACCCAGACCCAAACTCTCCCTCTCCATCTCCTCCCCACTATCCCTCCCTCCTCTACCTCTTAATCCTCCCTTCACTCCACTACCCAGACCCAAACTCTCCCTCTCCATCCCCTCCCCACTATCCCTCCCTCCTCTACCTCTTCATCCTCCCTTCACTCCACTACCCAGACCCAAACTCTCCCTCTCCATCCCCTCCCCACTCCACCCTCCTCTACCTCTTCATCCTCCCTTCACTCCACTACCCAGACCCAAACTCTCCCTCTCCATCCCCTCCCCACTATCCCTCCCTCCTCTACCTCTTCATCCTCCCTTCACTTCACTACCCAGACCCAAACTCTCCCTCTCCATCCCCTCCCCACTATCCCTCCCTCCTCTACCTCTTCATCCTCCCTTCACTCCACTACCCAGATCCAAACTCTCCCTCTCCATCCCCTCCCCACTATCCCTCCCTCCTCTACCTCTTCATCCCCCCTTCACTCCAGCACCAGACCAGAATTCCCCCCCCCTATATACCCCTATCCCTCTACCCCCATCCTCTTTTCACACACTGTCAATACACCATATAACCCCCATACCCTCCTCCCCCCATCTATCAAATAAAAGGAGAAAAACTGCCAACTAAGCACTTTCATTGAGTGGACAAAAGGAGTGCTTTGGGAAAAACACTTTGGGAAAAAAGCATAGAAACTGTCTGCAGTGCAAACTGTTTTAAGTGAAATAGGTCTTAGCCCCTGATTCACTGGGCTAGCTGTGTAAGCTCTCAGAACTAGTCTTGGCTAACCTCAAATGAACTTAAACGGACGTTTTAAGTTATCAAAACAAGCTAACATGCCTCACACATAAACTTTCAGTTTAAGAATTACATGAAGTCATCAAGATTTAGTGGTGAACTTTATTTGAGGAAAGTCTGAATTAGATAAGTATGGCTTAGATAAGTCTGTTTCAGGCACAGGAGGTTGGTGGCACCTTAATTGGGGAGGACGGTCTCGTGGTAATGGCTGGAGTGGAATTAGTGGAATGGTATCAAATACATGCTCTGTTCCAGCCATTATTAGGAGCCGTTCTCCCATCAGCAGCCTCCACTGGTTTCAGGGTCAGACTAAGGGTAAGACCCGTCTATTATTTTATTTAGTATAATTTGATCTGTAAAGGGGCCATAGCCCCCCCCCCCCCCCCCCCCCCCCCCCCCCCCCCCCCCCCCCCTGTCTCTTCTCTCTCCCTCAGTGCCGGTGCCAGGCTCCCTCCACTGACACAGAGAAGAAAGGGAGGGAGGGAAGCTAATTAGCATTTCTCTAATGAAATCTTCATTTTTTCTAATTAAACAAGCTCCTTAATAATACATGAAAACAGGACATTCCACACACGCCAAGCTATTCTCATTACACACACATACTGTACATACATGGTCTGGAGCCAAATGTGTGTGTGCCAATTGTGTGCGTGTGTGTGCCAACTGTACCAAAAGTGTGTGTGTGTGCCAAGTGTGGGTGGCACAGACTGCATTGTGATGCACATGTGTCAGGTCAGACAGAGAGACGTTCCAGAAGGAATTCCACTACAGAACACTACTTTTGACCAGAGGGCTTTAGGGAATATGATGTCATTAAATACATTTTTCAGCTCGGTCCCAAACTTCCCCTATCATTACTCATTTCAAAAAGTAATAATAATAATACAAAAGGTGAGATATGAAGACATATAATGGGGAGAGGAAGGAGAGCAGTGAACTTTCTCTCCTCTCTGTCTCTCTCCTCTCCGCGACTCCCTGTCCCTCAGAGAGAAGAGAACCATCTAATTATCAAGCTCCAGAAGATTCCATTATTCGTTAGGCCTCATTTGCATGTGTGAGAGCCCAACCTGAGCAGCAGCCATTTTGTGCCTGAAGTGAGTC
>NC_143038.1:49415000-49417500 GCF_057628025.1 Oncorhynchus mykiss
TCTCCCTCTCTCCCTCCCTCCCCCTTCTCTCTCTCCCTCCCTCCCCTTTCTCTCCCCCTCCCTCCCTCTATTATTCCTTGTCTTTTTCCCCTCAGGGTGTGTGTATACAGACAGTCTTTGTGTTAGGGTGAGTTCCCGAGACCATCTATGTTTGAACACATGAGAGAGAGGTCTCAATCTAGTGTCCAAAACACGCAGACAGAACCAAGTACACACACATACACACCACACACACACACATACACACACACACACACACACACACAACACACATACACACACATACATACCACACACATACACATACACACCACACACATACACACACATACACACCACACACATACACCAACACACACCATAAATCAGCACAGAGAAACGGGGAGGAGGGGTGAGACAGCAGGATGCACATTGGCTTCCTGACTCTCTGAAAGGGGAAGGTTACTCAGTAAATATTGATTCATATGAAAAGATGTGGGATGTGGCTGCCCAATCTAACGGACAGAGAACTGTGATGTGGAGTGACACACCGTGTTACCCTAAACTGGAAACTATTACTCAATCAGCTTTCTGAGAAAAACAATCATTTCACAAGTCCGTTGTATCGTATATTGTTATTGATATTACTAATAGTTCTCTATTATCTGTCCTGTGGCTGTAATAGTGGTTTGGCTAGAACTGAGAGTGTTGAAAAGACAGAGGGAGAAGGAGAGAGGGAGGAGGAGAGAAGGAGAAGGAGAGAAGGAGAAGGAGAGAAGGAGAAGGAGAGAGGGAGAAGGAGAGAGAGGGAGGAGGAGAGAATAAGAGGAGAGAGAGAAGACAGAGAGAGGAGAGAGAGAGTAGAGAGAGAGAGATGAGAGAGAGAGGAGAGAGAGAGGGAGGAGAGAGAGGGAGAGAGGAGAGAGAGAGTAGAGAGAGAGAGAGGGATGAGAGAGACCGGAGAGAGAGGGAGGAGAGAGGAGAGAGAGAGGAGAGAGAGGAGAGACAGAGGGAAGAGAGTGAAAGAGGGAGAGAGTAGAGAGAGAGAGAGTAGAGAGAGAGGGAGGAGAGATAGGAGCGAGAGATAAGAGGAGAGAGAGAGAGAGAGGATAGAGAGTATAGAGAGGGAGGAGAGAGAGAGTAGAGAGAGAGGAGAGAGATGGAGGAGGGAGAGAGTAGAGAGAGAGAGAGTAGAGAGAGAGGGGAGGAGAGATAGGAGCGAGAGATAAGAGGAGAGAGAGAGAGAGAGAGAGAGAGAGAGAGAGAGAGAGAGAGAGAGAGAAAGAGAGAGAGAGAGCGAGAGAGAGAGAGAGAGAGAGAGAGAGACAGAGAGAGAGAGAGAGAGAGAGAGAGAGAGAGAGAGAGAGAGAGAGAGAGAGAGACAGAGAGAGAGACAGAGAGAGAGAGAGAGAGAGAGAGAGAGACAGAGAGAGAGAGAGAGAGAGAGAGAGAGAGAGAGAGACAGAGAGAGAGAGAGAGAGAGAGAGAGAGAGAGAGAGAGACAGAGAGAGAGAGAGAGAGAGAGAGAGAGAGAGAGAGAGAGAGAGAGAGATGATAGAGGAGGCTCCTGTGTACAATCACATTAATGGCCTAGAAAACCATCTGCATCAAAGACACTTGCTACTTTTGCTGAGACCGCATTAAAATACACACACACGCCTTCACGCTTAAATAACACTGTAAGACTACCCCTGGAACCCCCTCCCATATGTTGGTTTGACCTGAGCTTTGGCAAACACACATACGTGCCCCCCCCCCCCCCCCCCCACACACACACACACACGGCCCGCCCAGCTTTCTGGCATGTGGTGTGAATTACTCCTCACAGTCTTTATATCAGCTCAAGCAGACGTGTGTGTGTGTGTGTGTGTGTGTTGGCCCAAGCAGACACGTCTGGCACAAATACTAATAATTCTGTCCAAATTACCTCCCTGATTACTACTATATTAAATAGGTATTTATGGCTTTCACTAACGCTACTACCACGCAGAGGTGATGCCTGTCTCCTCTGTGTGTATCCTGCAGTAGGTGATGCCTGCTTCCTCTAACCCTCCTCTCCTCTGTGTGTATCCTGCAGTAGGTGATGCCTGATCCACCCTCCTCTCCTCTGTGTGTATCCTGCAGTAGGTGATGCCTGTCTCCTCTAACCCTCCTCTCCTCTGTGTGTATCCTGCAGTAGGTGATGCCTGACTCCTCTAACCCTCCTCTCCTCTGTGTGTATCCTGCAGTAGGTGATGCCTGACTCCTCTCAACCCTCCTCTCCTCTGTGTGTATCCTGCAGTAGGTGATGCCTGACTCCTCTAACCCTCCTCTCCTCTGTGTGTATCCTGCAGTAGGTGATGCCTGTCTCCTCTAACCCTCCTCTCCTCTGTGTGTATCCTGCAGTAGGTGATGCCTGACTCCTCTAACCCTCCTCTCCTCTGTGTGTATCCTGCAGTAGGTGATGCCTGATCCTCAACCCTCCTCTCCTCTGTGTGTATCCTGCAGTAGGTGATGCCTGACTCCTCTAACCCTCCTCTCC
>NC_143038.1:49422500-49445000 GCF_057628025.1 Oncorhynchus mykiss
CTGGGTTAGGGGACACAAAACTAAGGGGGATGTTTTTGGGAGCAATCTCTCATTAAAGCCTGCTAAACGGGCCAACATTACACTGACCAGACCTAACTCCTCTTTTCTCTCTCTTTCTTATTACTTGGGAAAGCTCGCTAAACGGGTCAATTTCACAGTGGGTTACAAATAAACTCCACTCTGACCGGACTTCCCTCCTCCGTTTCTCCACCTCTCTCTTTACCTCTCTCGCTCTCTTTCGGGTTTTAATTAGTCTCTTCCTGACTTCTCCATTCTAGCTCTCTCCTCCACACATTTGTTTTCACTCAGAACCTAGGCTGGGCAGACTAAATATATACCTATATAATAACTGTACTAAAACTACTTGCTCATACCCCAAACTGGGCAGATTACCCTGAGCTGTCCAGCCGTCCGATTCAGCTATTTAATGTAATGTTTCCGCAATATAAAGCGCTGCTTTCGAGAGGTTTAAAACGGCTGCAGCAGGCCTCTCATGGCCCAGACTGCCCATTAAAGAAAGGAAAGGCCGCGTTCAGAGCCAACGCAATAAAAAACTCACAAACTCCAAAAGAACTTCAAAATATGCTGTAATGTTTTAAAACCCTGAGCGTTTCAATATTTTTTTCACATCCTATTTTTCACAAAAGCGACCTGTTCTGACTCCCAGAGACCCTGCCGTGCTCCAGATGTGCGCTCCTCACCTCCAAGTCACACAAAAAGTTGTTTTTGTTCAATGAGGAAACCATCCCCGCACAGCGGCCGACTGCTATAATACTCAAATGTCTAAATTGAATCAAAAGAGCAGAAATATGATCATAAATCAGCTGACTGAATATCCACAACGACCATGATAAAACTGACACACAAAAACTCAATGAAGTTTAAAGAAAAAATCACAACACAAACAGCTAATTACTCTACTGTTTTTGAATAAAGACAGAGAAATGTGAGGTAGAGGGTAAGAGAGGGAGAAAATGAGAGATGGATGAAGAGAGTGAGGGAGTGAAATAATGTAAAGTGGCACATGGAGAGATGAAGAGCATGAAAGGGGAAAATGAATATATGTTGTGGAAGAATGCAAGGACTGAAGGGAGAGAGGGAGAGAGAGATAGAGAGGGAGGGAGGTTTGATACATTCTGGCCAAGACAGCGACTACTGTAGGCTTCTGGCACAGCCTAGCCGACTAATTGATGGCAAATAACACTGCTGCAGTTTCCCTGACCAAACACACACACACACTGCAGTTTCCCTACGAACACACACACACACTGCAGTTTCCCTACGAACACACACACACTGCAGTTTCCCTACGAACACACACACACTGCAGTTTCCCTACAAACACACACACACACACTGCAGTTTCCCTACGAACACACACACACACTGCAGTTTCCCTACGAACACACACACACACTGCAGTTTCCCTACGAACACACACACACACTGCAGTTTCCCTACGAACACACACACACTGCACTTTTCCTGCGGTTTACTCAACAACACAGCTCGTTTGGCAGGAGAGGAAGGTTTAATTCCAGACAGACCCAACCCATAGCGGAAAACACACACATTTTCTCTCTACTGATTGTTAATGTTTGACTCAGTTGATCCTGCTGTATCCTGCTCAAGAGGGGACAGGAGTAGTAACTGAGGTCTAAGTTGGGTGACCTCGAGGGCTAAGGGGATGTCCTGGCTCCTCCAGCCCAGCCAAGGCTGCTCCTCAGTGGGGTGAGAAAGCAGGGCGGGCCCCCGATGAGGTTAGCACTAGACTGGCAAACAGACTCACATATGGAATGCATTTCACTGCTATTATTAATAACCAAGAAATCCAACTAATAATGTAGGCAGAACGCTGCCAAAACTAAACTCCGGAGACAGGGGGAAAACACACACACATATAAAGAAACACAAACACACACACACACACACACACACACACACACACACACACACACACACACACACACACACACACACACACACACACACACACACACACACACACACACACACACACACACACACACACACACATACACACACACACGCACAAGAGTGTATTGGTTAAACAGAAGAACACTCTCACAGTCAGTATCTTTGAAATGTATTACCCAGCATGCTTGCTTAACCAGAAATAAAAACCTTTCATGTTTATGGTTCAGAGGGTTTTTACACCTGGTAGTGGCCGTAGACAGGGGGAAGTGTGTGTGTGTGTGTGTGCATGTGCGTGCGTGTGTGTGTGTGTGTGTAATGGTGACGTGCTGAAGAAGTCTTGGGGCAGACAAGCGAATATTAACGTGAACGATTTGACAAAACTCTGAAATGGGCCCACCTTCAACTTCCCTTATGGTTGCCAGGCGTGCTCTTGCTCTGTGTGTGTGTGTATATGTGTGTGTGTGTGTGTGTGTGTGTGTGTGTGTGTGTGTGTGTGTGTGTGTGTGTGTGTGTGTGTGTGTGTGTGCGTATGCGTGTGTGACAGGGTGGAGGGATGGATTGTGTGACTTAGGAAGGGGATAAATCCTATTGGAGGAAACAGTGATATCACAGCCAGCACTGTAAAGCCACGTCTCACTGATGGGACAGTCACGCATGCATATACACACACACACACACACACACACACACACACACACACACACACACACACACACACACACACACACACACACACACACACACACACACACACACACACACACGCTCCAAGTCATCTCTCTCTAGGTCTGGGGAAAAGGGACCTCATCACAGTATCCTCCTCTCCCTGGGATGAGGAGGAGAAGAGAAGAAGAAAGAGAGAGCAAGGCTGCATTCCTCTCCTCCTCCCCTGTGCCTTCTCCCTGTTGACTTTCATCTGTCTTTAAGATGGTTCCCACAAAGAGCCAGAGCAGGCAAGCTAATTAGCAACACTTAAAAAGGCCTCGGCAGCCATTGTGTGCACCCCCACACACTCTACTGTTTCCAGGGTAATTATGTTGAGAGTGGAGCTGTGACGATTTCTTTCTTTCCAGTTCTCCTTCACTTTCTCTCTTTTTTTCTCTCTCTTTCTGTTGTAGTCTCTATTCTCTAAGCCTGGAGTGGAGCACTGGGGGAGAGATTATGGAAAGGGAGGAGAGACAGAGGGAGAGAGAGAGAGAGAGAGAGAGAGAGAGAGAGAGAGAGAGAGAGAGAGAGAGAGAGAGAGAGAGAGATGAAGGGAAAGGAAAAATAGTTCCCCCTGCTCCATGACTGGCCAGACCTTTGTTGCAGTGGTGCATTGTGGGTCCAGTGCTTTTCAAAGTGTACCAGAGATCCCCTACTGCTGGGAGTGTCTGTACCCCTTCTGTGTGTGTGTGTGTATTGGGGAGGGGGCAATCTGTCTAGCGGCTCCTTTTGAGCAGCTAACGCCTGACTAATGCTGGGGACAGAACACACACACATACACAAACATACACACAATACCACACACTCTAAACACACGCCAATTAGTGTCAATTATGGCCACCGCTTCCTACGTGGACAGCAGCCAATAGGAAATGAGCGCAACCAACGGTTAACAGCGATCGCCCAACTGTCATCCCCTCCTCCCTTCTGTCCCCCCTCCTTCTCTGTGCCACTTCTCTGTCCCCCCTCCTTCTCTGTGCCACTTCTCTGTCCCCCCTCCTTCTCTGTGCCACTTCTCTGTCCCCCCTCCTTCTCTGTGCCACTTCTCTGTCCCCCCTCCTTCTCTGTGCCACTCTGTTCCAACTCTCCCTCTTTTTCCTCCCCTCCTCTCTCTGACTCTCCTTTAAAACTCTTCCAACGTATTTCCCTCTCTTTCTGTCATTCATCCTCCTGCCTCAGGTCTCAACAGTGTGTCTCACAACCCTAACCCCGGATCACCCTGCCTACTGACCTCATGAACTCTAACCCACAACCCTTCACCGACGCACTGACCCTAGCCTTGTGTGTATGTGTTTTTTTTGTGTGTGTGTGTCTGCTGATCCCACCACACAACTATGATCATCATGGCCATGGCCTTTGAACCTTAGTGTGTCGACAGTTAACTGCTTCTCAGTCTAAGCGAGGGGAAACGCTCACTGAACAGCTTGTGTGTCTGTTTGTGTGTCATATTTACCAGCCTATGTGTACTGGCCTACCCAAAAAGGTATATGGCAACTAGGCTCCATTTTCTCTCCCTCCCCCTTTCTCTTTCTCTCTCCTTCTCTCTCCCTCCTTCTCCCTCTTTCTCTCCATCACTCTATCTACCCTTTTCCTCTTTCTCTCCATCACTCTATCTCCCCTTCCTCTTTCTCTCCATCACTCTATCTCCCCTTTTCCTCTTTCTCTCCATCACTCTATCTCCCCTTTTCATCTTTCTCTCCATCACTCTATCTCCCCTTTCCTCTTTCTATCTCCCCTTTTCATCTTTCTCTCCATCACTCTATCTCCCCTTTCCTCTTTCTCTCCATCACTCTATCTCCCCTTTTCCCTTCCTTCCATCACTCTATCTCCCCTTTTCCTCTTTCTCTATCTCCCCTTTTCCTCTTTCTCTCCATCACTCTATCTCCCCTTCCTCTTTCTCTATCTCCCCTTTTCCTCTTTCTCTCCATCACTCTATCTCCCCTTTTCCTCTTTCTCTATCTCCCCTTTTCCTCTTTCTCTCCATCACTCTATCTCCCCTTTTCCTCTTTTCTCTATCTCCCCTTTTCATCTTTCTCTCCATCACTCTATCTCCCCTTTTCCTCTTTCTCTCCATCACTCTATCTCCCCTTTTCCTCTTTCTCTCCATCACTCTATCTCCCCTTTCCTCTTTCTCTCCATCACTCTATCTCCCCTTTTCCTCTTTCTCTATCTCCCCTTTTCCTCTTTCTCTCCATCACTCTATCTCCCCTTCCTCTTTCTCTCCATCACTCTATCTCCCCTTTTCCTCTTTCTCTCCATCACTCTATCTCCCCTTTTCATCTTTCTCTCCATCACACTATCTCCCCTTTCCTCTTTCTCTCCATCACTCTATCTCCCCTTTTCCTCTTTCTCTCCATCACTCTATCTCCCCTTTTCCTCTTTCTCTCCATCACTCTATCTCCCCTTTTCCTCTTTCTCTTATCTCCCCTTTTCCTCTTTCTCTCCATCACTCTATCTCCCCTTTTCCTCTTTCTCTCTCTCTCTCTCTCTCTCTCTCATCACTCTATCTCCCCTTTCCTCTTTCTCTCCATCACTCTATCTCCCCTTTTCATCTTTCTCTCCATCACACTATCTCCCCTTTCCTCTTTCTCTCCATCACTCTATCTCCCCTTTTCCTCTTTCTCTCCATCACTCTATCTCCCCTTTTCCTCTTTCTCTCCATCACTCTATCTCCCCTTTTCCTCTTTCTCTATCTCCCCTTTCCCTCTTTCTCTCCATCACTCTATCTCCCCTTCCTCTTTCTCTCCATCACTCTATCTCCCCTTTTCCTCTTTCTCTCCATCACTCATCTCCCCTTTCCTCTTTCTCCATCACTCTATCTCCCCTTTTCCTCTTTCTCTATCTCCCCTTTTCCTCTTTCTCTCCATCACTCTATCTCCCCTTTCCTCTTTCTCTCCATCACTCTATCTCCCCTTTTCCTCTTTCTCTTATTCCTTCTTTCTCATCACTCTATCTCCCCTTTTCCTCTTCTCTCCTCCTCTATCTCCTCTCTTTCCTTCACTCTATCTCCCCTTTTCTCTTTCTCTCTCTCCCCTTTTCCTCTTTCTCTCCATCACTCTATCTCCCCTTTCCTCTTTCTCTCCATCACTCTATCTCCCCTTTTCCTCTTTCTCTATCTCCCCTTTCCTCTTTCTCTCCTTCGTTCTATCTCCCCTTTTCCTCTTTCTCTCCATCACTCTATCTCCCCTTTTCCTTCTCCTCCATCACTCTATCTCCCCTTTCCTCTTTCTCTCCATCACTCTATCTCCCCTTTCCTCTTTCTCTCCATCACTCTATCTCCCCTTTTCCTCTTTCTCTCCATCACTCTATCTCCCCTTTTCCTCTTTCTCTATCTCCCCTTTTTCTCTTTTCTCCATCACTCTATCTCCCCTTTTCCTCTTTCTCTCCATCACTCTATCTCCCCTTTCCTCTTTCTCTCATCACTCTATCTCCCCTTTTCCTCTTTCTCTCCATCACTCTATCTCCCCTTTCCTCTTTCTCTCCATCACTCTATCTCCCCTTTTCCTCTTTCTCTCCATCACTCTATCTCCCCTTTTCCTCTTTCTCTCCATCACTCTATCTCCCCTTTCCCTCTTTCTCTCCATCACTCTATCTCCCCTTTTCCTCTTTCTCTCCATCACTCTATCTCCCCTTTTCATCTTTCTCTCCATCACACTATCTCCCCTTTCTCTTTCTCTCCATCACTCTATCTCCCCTTTTCCTCTTTCTCTCCATCACTCTATCTCCCCTTTTCATCTTTCTCTCCATCACACTATCTCCCCTTTCCTCTTTCTCTCCATCACTCTATCTCCCCTTTTCCTCTTTCTCTCCATCACTCTATCTCCCCTTTTCCTCTTTCTCTCCATCACTCTATCTCCCCTTTTCCTCTTTCTCTATCTCCCCTTTTCCTCTTTCTCTCCATCACTCTATCTCCCCTTTTCCTCTTTCTCTCCATCACTCTATCTCCCCCTTTTCCTCTTTCTCTCCATCACTCTATCTCCCTTTTCATCTTTCTCTCCATCACACTATCTCTCCCCTTTCCTCTTTCTCTCCATCACTCTATCTCCCCTTTTCCTCTTTCTCTCCATCACTCTATCTCCCCTTTTCCTCTTTCTCTATCTCCCTTTTCATCTTTCTCTCCATCACTCTATCTCCCCTTTTCCTCTTTCTCTCCATCACTCTATCTCCCCTTTTCCTCTTTCTCTCCATCACTCATCTCCCCTTTCCTCTTTCTCTCCATCACTCTATCTCTCCCCTTTTCCTCTTTCTCTATCTCCCCTTTTCCTCTTTCTCTCCATCACTCTATCTCCCCTTTTCCTCTTTCTCTCCATCACTCTATTCTCCCCTTTTCCTCTTTCTCTCCATCACTCTATCTCCCTTTTCATCTTTCTCTCCATCACACTATCTCCCCTTTCCTCTTTCTCTCCATCACTCTATCTCCCCTTTTCCTCTTTCTCTCCATCACTCTATCACCCCTTTTCCTCTTTCTCTCCATCACTCTATCTCCCCTTTTCCTCTTTCTCTATCTCCCCTTTTCCTCTTTCTCTCCATCACTCTATCTCCCCTTTTCTCTTTTCTCTCATCACTCTATCTCCCTTTTCCTCTTTCTCTCCATCACTCTATCTCCCCTTTTCATCTTTCTCTCCATCACACTATCTCCCCTTTCCTCTTTCTCTCCATCACTCTATCTCCCATTTTCCTCTTTCTCTCCATCACTCTACTCCCCTTTTCCTCTTTCTCTCCATCACTCTATCTCCCTTTTCCTCTTTCTCTATCTCCCCTTTTCCTCTTTCTCTCCAACACTCTATCTCCCCTTTCCTCTTTCTCTCCATCACTCTATCTCCCCTTTTCCTCTTTCTCTCCATCACTCTATCTCCCCTTTCCTCTTTCTCTCCATCACTCTATCTCCCCTTTTCCTCTTTCTCTATCTCCCCTTTCCTCTTTCTCTCCATCACTCTATCTCCCCTTTCCTCTTTCTCTCCATCACTCTATCTCCCCTTTTCCTCTTTCTCTATCTCCCCTTTTCCTCTTTCTCTCCATCACTCTATCTCCCCTTTTCCTCTTTCTCTCCATCACTCTATCTCCCCTTTTCCTCTTTCTCTCCATCACTCTATCTCCCCTTTTCCTCTTTCTCTCCATCACTCTATCTCCCCTTTCCTCTTTCTCTCCATCACTCTATCTCCCCTTTTCCTCTTTCTCTATCTCCCCTTTTCCTCTTTCTCTCCATCACTCTATCTCCCCTTTCCTCTTTCTCTCCATCACTCTATCTCCCCTTTTCCTCTTTCTCTATCTCCCCTTTTCCTCTTTCTCTCCATCACTCTATCTCCCCTTTCCTCTTTCTCTCCATCGTTCTATCTCCCCTTTTCCTCTTTCTCTCCATCACTCTATCTCCCCTTTCCTCTTTCTCTCCATCGTTCTATCTCCCCTTTTCCTCTTTCTCTCCATCACTCTATCTCCCCTTTTCCTCTTTCTCTCCATCACTCTATCTCCCCTTTTCCTCTTTCTCTCCATCACTCTATCTCCCCTTTCCTCTTTCTCTCCATCACTCTATCTCCCCTTTTCCTCTTTCTCTCCATCACTCTATCTCCCCTTTCCTCTTTCTCTCCATCACTCTATCTCCCCTTTTCCTCTTTCTCTCCATCACTCTATCTCCCCTTTTCCTCTTTCTCTCCATCACTCTATCTCCCCTTTCCTCTTTCTCTCCATCACTCTATCTCCCCTTTTCCTCTTTCTCTCCATCACTCTATCTCCCCTTTTCCTCTTTCTCTATCTCCCCTTTTCCTCTTTTTCTCCATCACTCTATCTCCCCTTTTCCTCTTTCTCTCCATCACTCTATCTCCCCTTTCCCTCTTTCTCTCCATCACTCCATCTCCCCTTTTCCTCTTTCTCTCCATCACTCTATCTCCCCTTTCCTCTTTCTCTCCATCAGGGGCGGCAGGGTAGCCTAGTGGTTAGAGCGTTGGACTAGTAACCGGAAGGTTGCAAGCTCAAACCCCTGAGCTGACAAGGTACAAATCTGTCGTTCTGCCCCTGAACAGGCGGTTAACCCACTGTTCCTAGGCCGTCATTGAAAATAAGAATTTGTTCTTAACTGACTTGCCTAGTTAAATAAACTCTATCACTCTATCTCCCCTTTTTTCTTTCTCTCCATCTCTCTCTGCTGGGTTTTCTCTCCTCCCTGTGTAGATCATCCAACCATGGCTGTGTTCAAAAGCCTCCTGATCTGTTCTGATCTGATCTGGTCTGTCCCTTACACTACAGAGAGAGGGGATGGATAGAATGGAAGTAAAATAAAGAAAGGGAAGATCGTACAACCATAGTAAAGCTAGACAGCTAGAAACTCAGAAATGTTGTCCTAGCAGCCATTTTCTGCCATGCCGAGTAGTGACAGAGAAGGCCAGATGGATGGATGGAGGGAAGACTGAGGGAGCGAGAGGGAGAGCAGTAACAAAATGGGGCCAAGGAGGAGAGAGAGAGAGAGAGAGAGAGAGAGAGAGAGAAAGGAGAGAGAGAGAGAGAGAAAGAAAGGAGAGAGAGAGAGAGAGAGAGAGAGAGAGAGAGAGAGAGAGAGAAAGAAAGAAAGGAGAGAGAGCGAGAGCGAGAGAGAAAGAGAGCAGGCTCAATCGAAATAAAGGTTGAATGGGATCCATGCCTTGCTCAACGGATCCTCAGGCCACTCAAACGCTCCTCTGGAAAAAGCTGTAAATTCTGTTCATTACCCCCCATAAATATGACATCCCAGCATTCCAGAATTAGGCCTCAATGTGTGAAAAAAATCATTAAACCAGGAATACAGAATACGGAGCAAGGAGGAGAAAAAGGCGGAGAAAGGGAGAGAGACAGACATGTGAAAGGCATTACTCTTCATGTGCGTTTTGTCTGAGCAGCAGTGTGTGTGTGTGTGCGTGTGTGTGTGTGTGTGTGTGTGTGTGTGTGTGTGTGTGTGTGTGTGTGTGTGTGTGTGTGTGTGTGTGTGTGTGGAAGGGAGTACATATGTCTTCAATCCACATAGTCAGTATTACGTGATCTTTACAGAAGAAAAAAAACTCTCTATCTGTCACATCGTCTGCTTTAAGCTGTGGTTTACTGAATAAATAATTACTGTGTGTGTGTATGTGTTGCATCTGCCCTAACCAGACCATATATCATCCTATCTGACTGTCCCCACTCCCCTGAGCTCTCAGTTTCATACAACATAATATCCTCATACAGCTTACTGGCAATCCTTATTTAAGACAACTCGCATTTTCTCGTCAATGTCCTACAGACATCAATGCATGATTAAACCAAAAGTCAAAAGGAGTGCTCAAGTCAGGATTCTAAAGTTAGGAGTCTGGATAAAATATATACAGAAAGATAAATGTGAGAAAGGGAAGAAGGAAAACAATAGAGAGAGTGGAGAGAAGTGGGTTTGGGAAAAGAGTAGGGAGAAGGAGAACAGAAAAGAGAAAGAAAGGGGCCCCTTTTAAGAATGCAACAGGAAGTGGGCACTCTGGAGGTCCCTTTGTATCGTCGTGGTAACAACAGTGGGTGTTCCATGATGCTGAGCAACGGTTCCCCCTTCCCCCTCTCACCTCAAACCACACTCTGTGACCTTTGGTGACCTGTGGTGACCCCAGACACAAAGTGTGAGGGCAAGGTCAGAGCAGAGGAATGCTTCTAGGAGGTGACACCACTCCACCAGACTGGCCCACGATTTACTGGCACACAAACACACACACACACACACACACACACACACACACACACACATACACACACACACACACACACACACACACACACACACACACACACACACACACACACACACACACACACACACACACACACACACACACATACATACACACACATACACACACACATACACACACATACACACATACACACACAAATACACACAAACACACACATACTTTGTCCAAATCACCTCTGTCCACAGAAGAGAAGAGACATTGGAACCGAGTTTAAACACATGCACACACACCCCTCCCTCCCTCCCTCCTTCACCCACCATCCTCTATTATAACCAGCCCTCCCCTCCCTCCTTCACCCACCATCCTCTGTTATAACCAGCCCTCCCCTCCCTCCTTCACCCACATCCTCTGTTATAACCAGCCCTCCCCTCCATCCTTCACCCACCATCCTCTGTTATAACCAGCCCTCCCCTCCATCCTTCACTCACATCCTCTGTTATAACCAGCCCTCCCCTCCCTCCTTCACCCACCATCCTCTGTTATAACCAGCCCTCACCTCCATCCTTCACCCACCATCCTCTGTTATAACCAGCCCTCCCCTCCCTCCTTCACCCACATCCTCTGTTATAACCAGCCCTCCCCTCCCTCCTTCACCCACATCCTCTGTTATAACCAGCCCTCCCTTCCCCTCCATCCTTCACCCACATCCTCTGTTATAACCAGCCCTCCCCTCCCTCCTTCACCCACCATCCTCTGTTATAACCAGCCCTCTCCTCCCTCCTTCACACACCATCCTCTGTTATAACCAGCCCACCCCTCCATCCTTCACCCACCATCCTCTGTTATAACCAGCCCTCCCCTCCATCCTTCACCCACATCCTCTGTTATAACCAACCCTCCCTTCCCTCCTTCCCTCCTTCACCCACCATCCTCTATTATAACCAGCCCTCCCCTCCCTCCTTCACCCACCATCCTCTGTTATAACCAGCCCTCCCCTCCATCCTTCACCCACATCCTCTGTTATAACCAGCCCTCCCCTCCATCCTTCACCCACCATCCTCTGTTATAACCAGCCCTCCCCTCCCTCCTTCACCCACATCCTCTGTTATAACCAGCCCTCCCCTCCATCCTTCACCCACATCCTCTGTTATAACCAGCCCTCCCCTCCATCCTTCACCCACCATCCTCTGTTATAACCAGCCCTCCCCTCCATCCTTCACCCACATCCTCTGTTATAACCAGCCCTCCCCTCCCTCCTTCACCCACCATCCTCTGTTATAACCAGCCCTCCCTCCCCTCCCTCCTTCATCCACATCCTCTGTTATAACCAGCCCTCCCCTCCCTCCTTCACCCACATCCTCTGTTATAACCAGCCCTCCCCTCCCTCCTTCACCCACCATCCTCTGTTATAACCAGCCCTCCCCTCCCTCCTTCACCCACATCCTCTGTTATAACCAGCCCTCCCCTCCCTCCTTCACCCACATCCTCTGTTATAACCAGCCCTCCCTTCCCCTCCATCCTTCACCCACATCCTCTGTTATAACCAGCCCACCCCTCCATCCTTCACCCACCATCCTCTGTTATAACCAGCCCTCCCCTCCATCCTTCACCCACATCCTCTGTTATAACCAGCCCACCCCTCCATCCTTCACCCACCATCCTCTGTTATAACCAGCCCTCCCCTCCCTCCTTCACCCACATCCTCTGTTATAACCAACCCTCCCTTCCCTCCTTCACCCACCATCCTCTGTTATAACCAGCCCTCCCCTCCCTCCTTCACCCACATCCTCTGTTATAACCAGCCCTCCCCTCCATCCTTCACCCACATCCTCTGTTATAACCAGCCCTCCCCTCCATCCTTCACCCACCATCCTCTGTTATAACCAGCCCTCCCCTCCCTCCTTCACCCACATCCTCTGTTATAACCAGCCCTCCCCTCCCTCCTTCACCCACCATCCTCTGTATAACCAGCCCTCCCCTCCATCCTTCACCCACATCCTCTGTTATAACCAGCCCTCCCCTCCATCCTTCACCCACCATCCTCTGTTATAACCAGCCCTCCCCTCCATCCTTCACCCACATCCTCTGTTATAACCAGCCCTCCCCTCCCTCCTTCACCCACCATCCTCTGTTATAACCAGCCCTCCCCTCCATCCTTCACCCACCATCCTCTGTATAACCAGCCCTCCCCTCCATCCTTCACCCACATCCTCTGTTATAACCAGCCCTCCCCTCCATCCTTCACCCACATCCTATGTTATAACCAGCCCTCCCCTCCATCCTTCACCCACCATCCTCCGTTATAACCAGCCCTCCCCTCCATCCTTCACCTACCATCCTCTGTTATAACCAGCCCTCCCCTCCATCTTTCACCCACCATCCTTTGTTATAACCAGCCCTCCCCTCCCTCCTTCACCCACATCCTCTGTTATTACCAGCCCTCCCCTCCATCCTTGGTTCCTCAGTCCTCTACATCCATCCCTCTCTCCCTGACCTGGAAGTGAACCTGAAGAGTGGTAGAAGGTCAGAGAGGACACTAGTGTCACTGTGACCTCTAGTCACCTCCAAGACCTGACTTCATTGGCCCAATTAACTGCCATTAACATCAGGTCACAGAATAACATTACTGTCTACACACACACACGCACACGCACACACACACAGAACTAATGAAGGATGTAATTAAGAAGCCACAGTGATGATCGGAAATCACAGAGCAGAGATAAAGATCTCAGATATCCATACAGATGGGTGTGTGTGTGTGTGTGTGTGTGTGTGTGTGTGTGTGTGTGTGTGTGTGTGTGAGCGATCAGGGAGATATGCAGCCAGATCTATGAGATGATAGATGCTGGATGATTGCTAGATAGCGTATGGTTTCCTGTGATGTTAAATAGTCTAGACTCAGTGTTTGGTCATACTGTGACAGTATGGTATACTGAACAACAACAGCCTATGGAGGAGATGGAGGGAGAAAGATAGGGGGGTAGAGGAAGAGGGGGAGAATATAGATTTCCTAGCTCAAAGCTCGAAGCAGTCTTTGTTACACCCAATGTTCCCCTAACTCCCCAGAGCACCAGTGACCTAACTCCAATCTGTGTTTGTGTGAGTGTGTGTTTACGTCAATGATGCTGATTGTGTTTTAGTGTGAAATGTGAGTCACTCGCTTTTTCCTTCATTTTTTCTAGTTTACAGTTGAGTGGCACTCCAAGAGGAAATGGCACTTCAGTGGCCGTGAGCTTCACTTTTCTCTCTCTAGCTCCCCCCTTTCTCTCCCGCCCTCTCTCGTTCACTCTCTCTCTTTCTCTTTTCACGCCCTGCACAGTGAGCCGACAGAGGCCCAGACTTCTACAGCAGCTGGAATGTCAGCAAGAGGGAAAGAGAATGAAAGAGGATAAAAGAAAGATGGAAATGTATAAAAAGGGGAGGACAGAGATGCTGCTGCATATTTAGTGCTGAAAGGGGAATGCAAACACTTTAGGAAGTGAAGCTAAGCAAAGAGATGTATTCCATCCACTCCTACTAAACATGTGCATCTATCATTGAAACAGCTCTATGTTTTTGTATTTAGATATTGAACAACGGTATGGGTAGCGTACCGACATTAGAAGGGTGGGTAGCGCCATCTTGAATTGCCATAGTAACGATGGACACCAATGCGTCATTGACAAGATTGATGTGAGTTTTGGTGCAGGGACTGAAAGTGTTGACTGCTGCCACCATGCTGACACATGCCCCTCGCCTCCAATGGACCTGAAAGGTTTCTCAAAACTTTGACAGCTTTGTCACTGAGATCAGGACAATAATATTAAGGCATGAAACTGTATACAATTCGTGTTTATGTTGGTTATTATAATATGTACATTTTGGAGTATTCTTTCCGACTGATAAGATGAGTCTGTGGAATGAACTTCTGACAACAAGCTGAGTAGGCAGTCAGCCAGAAACGAGGCTAGCTAGCTAGCCTACTTGATTTAGCTCATCTTGTCTTTTTGATGTTAATGTTGTCTTTGATAAATGTACAAAATAAAATGCTCATACTGACACTTTGAATAGCATTTGTCATTGGTATTAGCTAAGAGCTAAAATGAAAAACATGAATACAGTAGCTAACTATCCAGCCACAACTAAGAGAGGGCTGCTGCAGGATTGCTATTTTACCAGTAAAATGTATCATACCCATATAATTATTAGCTAGATACCTAACTAGACATCGAATCAAATGTCTGTTTATATGTGATATGACTCCAAGAAAATAGTAGCTAAGCCTGCTGGTTGTTGACTGCAAGAACGAATATAGCCTAAGTATGAAGCCTAACCCCTATGATGATAGCTAGCTAATAGCTATTACTTTTGCAAGCTCAGGCTGGTAGTCAGCTTGGTAACTAGATCATCCTGGTCAAAGTTTATTGGTCGCGTACACAGATTTGCAGATGATATCGCAGGTGCAGCGAAATGCTTGTAAGCAAAATGCTAGCTGGTAACTGTCAATGATGCATTATTGTTGTGTACTATTAGGCCTGTATACTGTATACTGTATACTGTTCTATGTTTTGTTAAATAGTCTCCATCTCACTCCTCTGTATGTAGAAGACCGGTGGACCGTCAGCTCTCAGACCATCGTGAGGAGGATATGATGTGGTTTGTTTGTGATGCACCAAGGGAAAGCAGTAATGTGTCATAGGGAAACAACACTATGTCAGGTTGAGATACTGCAGTGAGTGTGACTCATTACAGACATGGGCACTAATAAAGGGACTCCTATTCTTCACCCAGTAGCTCAGATTGTCACTGGTCATTTCCCCTCCCTTGCATGCCATTCATTTACTCCCATTCTTTGTGTATTAGGCTATAGGTATAGTGTATTAGGCTATAGGTATAGTGTGTTAGGCTATAGGTATAGTGTATTAGGCTATAGGTATAGTGTATTAGGCTGTAGGCATAGTGTATTAGACTGTAGGCCTTGTGTATTAGGCAATAGGTATAGTGTATTAGGCTATAGGTATAGTGTATTAGGCTGTAGGCATAGTGTATTAGGCTGTAGGCCTTGTGTATTAGGCTATAGGTATAGTGTATTAGGCTATAGGCATAGTGTATTAGGATGTAGGCCTTGTGTATTAGAATGTAGGCCTTGTGTATTAGGCTGTAAGCATAGTGTATTAGGCTATAGGCATAGTGTATTAGGCTATAGGTATAGTGTATTTGGATGTAGGCCTTGTGTATTAGAATGTAGGCCTTGTGTATTAGGCTATAGGCATAGTGTATTAGGCTATAGGTATAGTGTATTAGGCTATAGGTATAATGTATTAGGCTATAGGTATAGTGTATTAGTTTGTAGGCCTTGTGTATTAGGCTATAGGCCGTGTGTATTAGGCTGTAGGCCTTGTGTATTAGGCTGTAGGACTTGTGTATTAGGGTATAGGCATAGTGTATTAGGCTGTAGGCCGTGTGTATTAGGCTGTAGGCCTTGTGTATTAGCCTGTAGGCCTTGTGTATTAGGGTATAGGCATAGTGTATTAGGCTGTAGGCCTTGTGTATTAGGCTATAGGTATAGTGTATTAGGCTGTAGGCATAGTGTATTAGGCTATAGGCATAGTGTATTAGGCTATAGGCCATGTGTATTAGGCTGTAGGCCTTGTGTATTAGGCTGTAGGCCTTGTGTATTAGGGTATAGGCATAGTGTATTAGGCTGTAGGCATAGTGTATTAGGCTATAGGCACAGTGTATTAGGCTATAGGTATAGTGTATTAGGATGTAGGCCTTGTGTATTAGAATGTAGGCCTTGTGTATTAGGCTATAGGCATAGTGTATTAGGCTATAGGTATAGTGTATTAGGCTATAGGTATAATGTATTAGGCTATAGGCATAGTGTATTAGTCTGTAGGCCTTGTGTATTAGGCTATAGGCCGTGTGTATTAGGCTGTAGGCCTTGTGTATTAGGCTGTAGGCCTTGTGTATTAGGCTATAGGTATAGTGTATTAGGCTGTAGGCCTTGTGTATTAGGCTGTAGGCCTTGTGTATTAGGGTATAGGCATAGTGTATTAGGCTGTAGGCCTTGTGTATTAGGGTATAGGCATAGTGTATTAGGCTGTAGGCCTTGTGTATTAGGCTATAGGTATAGTGTATTAGGCTGTAGGCATAGTGTATTAGGCTGTAGGCCTTGTGTATTAGGCTGTAGGCCTTGTGTATTAGGCTATAGGTATAGTGTATTAGGCTGTAGGCCTTGTGTATTATATGGTTTGACATGCTGAGTTCATGGTCATTCAGACAGTTTGGGGATTCAGACAGTTTGGGGATTCAGACAGTTTGGAGATTCAGACAGTTTGGGGATTCAGACAGTTTGGGGATTCAGACAGTTTGGGGATTCAGACAATTTGGGGATTCAGACAGTTTGGGGATTCAGACAGTTTGGGGAAATCCTGCCAGTGATGCAACAATGTGGCGATTTACAGTTCCAGTTAGATGGTGACCTAAAGTCTACTGTTTCCATTCCCCTTGAAACCTACATTCACAAAACACAGACAGAGGGAAAAAACGAAAGAAAAGGGAGGGAGGCACCTGGTTCTCGTCAGACACACACAAACACACACACCAGCACACATACACAGAGGGCTTTGAGGTTTGGGAGGGATATGCCTGGTGATGTTTGTAACCTGCTATGCACAATTTAACATCCAGTCCTGTGGATGCAACCTCCTCCCCCTCCTCCGCCTTCTCACCACTCAGAGAGAGAAAGCATGTCATGCTGTTTCTCGAGAGGTCGTCTGTCAGGGGCAGAGAGCAGTAGATGGAGACGCCAGAGAAAGAGGCTGGGTTGAATCCTGGCTTTGTGAAAGAAGAGGCTGGGTGGAATCCTGGCTTTGTGAAAGAAGAGGCTGGGTGGAATCCTGGCTTTGTGAAAGAAGAGGCTGGGTGGAATCCTGGCTTTGTGAAAGAAGAGGCTGGGTGGAATCCTGGCTTTGTGAAAGAAGAGGCTGGGTGGAATCCTGGCTTTGTGAAAGAAGAGGCTGGGTGGAATCCTGGCTTTGTGAAAGAAGAGGCTGGGTGGAATCCTGGCTTTGTGAAAGAAGAGGCTGGGTGGAATCCTGGCTTTGTGAAAGAAGAGGCTGGGATTCTTAGAGGGGTCCACTTTTTTTCACTCCTGGTTCCCCCTCTCACACTCGCTCACTTTCTTTCTTTATTTTCTCTCTCTCTCTCTCTCTCTCTCTCTCTCTCTCTCTCTCTCTCTCTCTTTTCTCTCACTCTGTTCTTTCTTGGTATAGGATACAGTTAGGTTTGCGTCTCCCTCTGGTCTCAGTCTGGGGAAGCAGAACTGGTCTTCCCCCCTCTGCCTCTCTCCTCTATCCTCTCTCTCTCTCTCTCTATCTTTTTCTTTCATTCTGTTCTTTCTGGGGAGGCAGACAGGGCACATTCCTCAGGGAGGCCCAGGCGCCCTTTTCTGACACGTCTCAGCAATACACCCCTCCCTCCATCCCCCATCCCCTCTTTCTCTATCCCCCAATCTCCCTCCACCTCTACCCGTCCATCTCTCTCACCTTCTGTTACATCTATCTACCTGTAGGGCCTCTCTCTCCCCCTCCCTCTCTTTATCTCACACACACACCCAACACTTTTACACTTCCACTCCTCTCACGACTCCTCCCTCACTTTACCCTGCAGCTCGGACCAGAGAGAGAGAGAGAAGAGAGAGAGAAGAGAAAGGAGAGAGAGGCCGGTGGAGTGGTTTGACGGCTGGAGATGGCTGTGATTTCTCCCAGGCTCCCAAGGGGCCCAGGGGAAAACGGCTTTGTGTTCTAACAACACCGCCCTGTGAAGAGCACTGTGTGTCTGAGCGTATGTGTGTATCGCAGTGTGTGTGCGTGTGTGTGTGTCATGTGTGTGTCGGTGTGTGTGTATAGGCACCATGGTTCTTCTCGGGTCCAGTGCGCCTTGGCAGGTGATTTGACCACCTACACTGCTATGGACTTCAGGTGGATGAGGAGAATAAAGGAAAGGGAAGGAGAAAAATAGAAAGTGAGAGAATGTGTGAGAGAGAACAGGTAGGTATTTTACTATAGCCGGGATATCAAAGGACACTGCAATTCTCACTGGCACGGAACTCAGATCTGGACTGGAGGGGGGTGGGAGGGGGGGGGGGGGGGTGACAGGAGAACACACATACACAGATCACTATCCTACTCTACACACAGAGAGAAAGAGAGGGAAAGAAAGAAGGAGAGAGATTACTAAGCCATGTTGAGGGAGATACCGTATACAATAGATATTCTGGGACTTGACTAACACCAGGCCAGGAACTAGAGGAGAGGTTGAGCTCCTCTTCCATCAAGCAGAGAGGGCGTGAGAGAGGAAGAGAGAGAAAGATGGAAAGCGAAAGGGTGGTATGTTTGAGGTTGGAAAGGCATTTAAGGAGGAAATGCCACTGTGCACACACGCGCGCACACAGATGCACGCACACACACAGGTGCAACAACACAGAGAAGAGAGACGAGGGCCACAGAATAAAGAGCTACTTGTGTGAGTTACGGGTCAGGGCGGAGCCTGGGTGAGTGTGTGTGACCAGGGCTGGAGGTTCCAGAGGAAACAGAGGCAGGATGCAGTAAGAAAAGGAGGGAGGAGTGAAAGGGTAGAAAGGGAAAGGGGAAGAGTGGAGAAGTAGATTTTCTCTTCATTAACATAATCCACCTTCATTATAATCCCAGCTCTAGAGTTTCTGAGCTACTCTTTTCATATAGGTACCTCAGCTCAAACTTAATGTACAATAATGCTGTCGTACTTTTAGGCCTTCTTATGTGCAGGTGTGTGTGCGTGTGCGTGCGTGCGTGTGCGTGTGCGTGCGTGCGTGTGTCTGTGTGTGTGTGTGTGTGTGTGTGTGCGTGTGTGTGTGTGTGTGTGTGTGTTATGTCACTAGTCTGGCAGTATAGAGAGTCAGAGAGGAGGAATTTGGGGATCTGGGATAATGAGAAACAAAGTGTGGATTTTCAGCCAAGGAACTCCGGGAAACACAGGAATTCCATCTGATACAGTGGCCAGAGGAGGGGAGACACTGACGCACCGGGGGGAACTAAAACAGCTCAACACTGGCCACATCACGTTGACGTGTCACCAACTGTGAAATAAAACACACAAGTGTCCATACAAACACACACGTCACAGATGGACTTTTAGATCCATGAGATAAGATAAAATAGTGTTTTTTAGTTATAAAAATACACACACACACACACACACACACACACACACACACACAAGTCATTTCTCCAGTATGTATGAGTCATGTAAGACTGGGAAAGGAAAGTGAATACATCTCACAGAAGTACAAGGGAAGATGATGCGGTTTCTCATGTAGTTCAGAGTTTACAGGGATCTGAATGTAAGAACATACATGTGCTTTGTCATTGTCTTCTTAACATGTCAGCTTGTCTTCTCTACCCGTTGCGTGTGAGACTGTAAGATAGTACAGTTTGTCTGCATTACATCAAATGAATTAGGCTGTAGACAACATGCAACAATTTCAAACATTTTACTGAGTTACAGTTCAAATAAGGAAATCAGTCAATTGAAATAAATTCATCAGGCCCTAATCTATATATTTAACATGACTGGTAATACAGATATGCATCTGTTGGTCACAGATACCTTTAAAAAAAAAGGTAGGGGCGTGGATCAGAAAACCAGTCAGTATCTGGTGTGACCATTTGCCTCATGCAGCGCAACACGTCTCCTCCGCATAGAGTTCATCAGGCTGGTGATTGTTGCTTGTGGAATGTTGTCCAACTCCTCTTCAATGGCTGTGCGAAGTTGCTGGATATTGGCGGGAACTGGAACACGCTGTCGTACACGTCAATCCAGAGCATCCCAAACATGTTCAATGGGTGACATGTCTGGTGAGTATGCAGGCCATGCTAGAACTGGAATATTTTCAGCTTCCAGGAATGGTGTACAGATCCTTGTGACATGGTGCCGTGCATTATCATGCTGAAACATGAGGTGATGGCAGCGGATGAATGTCACCACAATGGACCGCAGGATCTCGTCACGGTATCTCTGTGCATTCAAATTGCCATCGATAAAATGCAAAATCTGTAGTTGATGCCTGCCCATACCATAACCCTACCGCCACCATGGGGCACTCTGTTCACAATGTTGACGTTGGCAAACCACTCGCCATACATGCTGTCTGCCATCTGCCCGGGAACAGTTGAAACCGGGATTCATCCGTGAAGAGCACATTTCTCCAGCATGCCAGTGGCCATTGAAGGTGAGCATTTGGTTACGACGCCAAACTGTAATCAGGTCAAGACCCTGGTGAGGACGAGGAGCACGCAGATGAGCTTCTCTGAGACAGTTTCTGACAGAAATCCTTCGGTTGTGCAAACCCACAGTATCATCAACTGTCAAGGTGGCTGGTCTCAGACGATCAGTATGTCAATTGCACGCTCCCTCAAAACGTGAGACATCTGTGACATTGTGTTTTATGACAAAACCGCACATTTTAGAGTGGCCTTTTATTGTCCCCAGTACAAGGTGCACCTGTGTAATGATCAGGCCGTTTAATCAGCTTCTCGATATGCCACACCTGTCAGGTGGATGGATTCTATTGGTTAAAGGACAAATTCTCACTAACAGGGATGTAAACACATTTGTAAGAAATAAGCTTCCTGTGCATTTGGAACATTTCTGGGATTTTTTATTTCAGGTCATGAAACATGGGACGAACACTTCGGTGTTTATATATTTTTTTCAGAGAACATGTTCATTAAATGGCACAAGTGATGGATGTTGCACAACCACACACAGACACCTGCTAGCCCGTATGCACAAACAAATGAGCATGAAGTGCACACACACATATGCACACACACGCAAGCATGCGCCAACACAAGGATACACACACACACCTGCTGCTGCTGGAGGTGCAGTAGGTCCACTGGGCTGATCTCCCCATTGGTGTCCCCGTTGGACCCGCCTTCTCTCCCTCCCCCGCCGTCCGAATGGCTGCTGAGGCTGCTGACTCCGTTCTGATTGGAGGGCGTAGTTCGAGTGGTCTCAGAGGCCGATTCCACCATCATCACGTGGCACCTGGGAGCGAGGGAGGAGAAGGAGGAGAGGACAGAGAAAGGTAGGCAGAGATTAAGTGATGGTGAATGAGTGCAGCCATGGCAGTTTGCTCTGGAGCTGGAGGAGTCTGGGTCAACAAACAAAAGAGTTGGGAAACTAAAGTACACACACACACGCACGCACACACAGACACACACACGCGAACGCACGCACACACACACACAACACACACACACACACGCGCGCGTGCGCATTCTGCAGAATGCCCGTGTTCTCAGGGTAAAGGCGTGTGTGTGTGTGTGTGTGTGTGTGTGTCTGTGTGTCTGTGTGTGCGTGTGTGTGTGTCTGTGTGTGTGTGTTGTGTGTGTGTGTGTGCGTGCGTGTGTGTGTGTCTGTGTGTGCGTGCGTGCGTGTGTGTGTGTGTGTGTCTGTGTGTGCGTGTGTGTGTGTGTGTGTGTTTTCAGAAAAAGCTCAGGCTTATCTGCCAGCCGTGATAACACTAAGTAAACAAGTACAGTATGCACCCACGCTGCCATTCTCATGTGGTCATAGCAACACTTGAGCCTTCCTGAGTGTGTGGGGGGGAGAAACACAGGGCTGAAAGAGTCAGACAACCCTTATAGGCACCAGTAGAAAAGCCAAACTTTCTACAATATCCAGAGATGCTGAGTGTGTGTACAGAGCAGGCTTGTCTTGGAGTGGAGGATGTTTGATGCGCGTTCACGACAAAATGCGTCTCTGTGAGTTTGTTGGAACACAGGCGCGGGATGCATCTTTAGGAGAAAGAATGAGCGTGGGAGAGAGGAAAGGAGAGACAGAGAAAGAGAGAAGGCGAAGGAGAAAGAATGAGCGTGGGAGAGAGGAAAGGAGAGAGAGAAAGAGAGAAGGAGAAAGAATGAGCGTGGGAGAGAGGAAAGGAGAGACAGAGAAAGAGAGAAGGTGAAGGAGAAAGAATGAGCGTGGGAGAGAGGAAAGGAGAGACAGAGGAAGAGAGAAGGTGAAAGAATGAGCGTGGGAGAGAGGAAAGGAGAGACAGAGGAAGAGAGAAGGAGAAAGAATGAGCGTGGGAGAGAAGAAAGGAGACAGAGAAAGAGAGAAGGTGAAGGAGAAAGAATGAGCGTGG
>NC_143038.1:49450000-49462500 GCF_057628025.1 Oncorhynchus mykiss
TTATTAAGTCTTTATCATGTTAAGCCTCATGTGGGAATATTTATACTGCTCCCTGAATGGCTGTTTCCCCGCCTTGCATCAGCTCCCAGCAACGCTGCTTATTAATACAGGGAACTGGGAAGGGGGGGGGGGGGGGGATATGGTCAGTGCTAACGCATCTCCACATCTCTCTCCATCTGTCACGCCCTCTTGCTCACTCTCTCTGTCTATCGCCACACCAGCTCTCTACTTTTTTTTTATGCCTATGCCCTCTCTCTTTCTGATTTCCCTCTCTATCTATCTCTCTCCCATTACCCCTCTCTATCTATCTCTCTTTCTGATTTCCCTCTCTATCTATCTCTCTCCCATTACCCCACTCTATCTATCTCTCTTTCTGATTTCCCTCTCTATCTATCTCTCTTTCTGATTTCCCTCTCTATCTATCTCTCTTTCTGATTTCCCTCTCTATCTATCTCTCTTTCTGATTTCCCTTTCTATCTATCTCTCTTTCTGATTTCCCTCTCTATCTATCTCTCTTTCTGATTTCCCTTTCTATCTATCTCTCTTTCTGATTTCCCTCTCTATCTATCTCTCTTTCTGATTTCCCTCTCTATCTATCTATCTCTCTCCCATTACCCCTCTCTATATATCTCTCTTTCTGATTTCCCTCTCTATCTATCTCTCTCCCATTACCCCTCTCTATCTATCTCTCTTTCTGATTTCCCTCTCTATCTATCTATCTCTCTTTCTGATTTCCCTCTATATCTATCTATCTCTCTCCCATTACCCCTCTCTATCTATCTCTTTCTGATTTCCCTCTCTATCTATCTCTCTTTCTGATTTCCCTCTCTATCTATCTCTCTTTCTGATTTCCCTCTCTATCTATCTATCTCTCTTTCTGATTTCCCTCTATATGTATCTATATATATCTCTTCCATTACCCCTCTCTATCTATCTCTCTCCCTTTATCCCTCTCTATCTATCTCTTTCTGATTTCCCTCTCTATCTATCTCTCTTTCTGATTTCCCTCTCTATCTATCTCTCTTTCTGATTTCCCTCTCTATCTATCTCTCTTTCTGATTTCCCTCTATATCTATCTCTCTTTCTGATTTCCCTCTCTATCTATCTATCTATCTATCTATCTATCTATCTATCTATCTATATATCTGTCTATCTATCTATCTCTCTCTCATTACCCCTCTCTATCTATCTCTTTCTGATTTCCCTCTATATCTATCTCTCTTTCTGATTTCCCTCTCTATCTATCTATATATATCTCTCCCATTACCCCTCTCTATCTATCTCTCTCCCATTATCCTTCTCTATCTATCTCTCTCCCATTATCCCTCTCTATCTATCTCTCTCCTTTTATCCCTCTCTATCTATCTCTCTCCCTTTATCCATCTCTATCTATCTCTCTCCCATTATCCCTCTCTATCTATCTCTCTCCCATTATCCCTCTCTATATCTCTCTTTCCTTTTATCCCTCTCTATCTATCTCTGCCCCTTTATCCCTCTCTATCTCTCTCTCTCTCCCTTTATCTCTCCTCCAGGCCACTGAAACAAAGCTCCTTGTGCAGTCTACTGTGAACATGAAGGCTACTCTGCTCTGCTCTCCAGTTTACTGTGAACATGAAGGCTGCTCTGCTCTCCAGTTTACTGTGAACATGAAGGCTGCTCTGTTCTGCTCTCCAGTCTACTGTGAACATGAAGGCTGCTCTGCTTTGCTCTCCAGTCTACTGTGAACATGAAGGCTGCTCTGCTCTGCTCTCCAGTCTACTGTGAACATGAAGGTTGTTCTGCTCTCCAGTCTACTGTGAACATGAAGGCTGCTCTGCTCTGCTCTCCAGTTTACTGTGAACATGAAGGCTGCTCTGCTCTCCAGTCTACTGTGAACATGAAGGTTGCTCTGCTCTCCAGTCTACTGTGAACATGAAGGCTGCTCTGCTCTGCTCTCCAGTCTACTGTGAACATGAATGTTGCTCTGCTCTCCAGTCTACTGTGAACATGAAGGTTGCTCTGCTCTCCAGTCTACTGTGAACATGAAGGCTGCTCTGCTCTGCTCTCCAGTTTACTGTGAACATGAAGGCTGCTCTGCTCTCCAGTCTACTGTGAACATGAAGGTTGCTCTGCTCTCCAGTCTACTGTGAACATGAAGGCTGCTCTGCTCTGCTCTCCAGTCTACTGTGAACATGAAGGGTTGCTCTGCTCTGCTCTCCAGTCTACTGTGAACATGAAGGCTGCTCTGCTCTGCTCTGCTCTCCAGTCTACTGTGAACATGAAGGTTGCCCTGCTCTGCTCTGCTCTCCAGTCTACTGTGAACATGAAGGCTGCTCTGCTCTGCTCTGCTCTGCTCTCCAGTCTACTGGGAACATGAAGGTTGCTCTGCTCTCCAGTCTACTGTGTTGTCGCACTCCCTGTATCTTTTCTTAAACTGAGAGCATTCACGAAATGCGTATCTAAAATAAACACTTTTCTGTTTGAATGCAGTTTTCTCTACTCTCTGTTGTAAACACTGGGTTTCTGAGCTGGGAGTGTTTGTGAGAGAGAGTGTGTGTGTGGTGTGTGGGTGTGTGTGTGTGTATATGTGTGTGTAGATAAATGAGTGCTGGCTCTGTTTGTTTGTTTGAGTCACTAGAGGAAGGACAGGGTGTGTTTGTGTGAGCTATGCCGTAGGCCAGAGGGCAGGTGATTTTATGCTTTGTGTGTGTGTGTGCACATAGTATGTGTGTGTATGTGTATATGTGTTTGTCATAAAGAGAGAGGGAGAATAGTGTGTCCATATGGCCTAATGTCTCTGTCCAGATGCAACCCCGTATTTCCCTCTCCACCCTGAACTTCCCCTGTACCCTGCCTTTACCAGCACCATCAAAGGCCTCAACCCTTCCCTCTCACCCCTCTCAGCCTGCCTATCCTCCCTCACCTCTCCCTGATCCACATTAGGACAGGCTGGAATGTCCTGACAGTAAAGGAAAGATCCTCGCTTGAAGACAGCTTAGCTTGAGGACTCCTCCATTCCTCTTCTATAGGAGGGGGGTCCGCTCTGGAGAGACACACACATAGATGCACGCAGGGACACACACACTGGCTCTCTCTGTAGCCATGGCACACTGCTGCACTTGGCATTACATTTCGGTGTGTCTGTGTGTGTGTTTGTGTGTCTGTGTGTGTGTCCTCAACCACCCAAAAGACCAACACTGCAGTACAGTCAACTACCTGTCCTCTTTCCTCCTCTGCTCTGTCAACGGGACGAAAGAAAAGAGGATGTGTGTCATTTCTGAGCTGCAGACAGAAGATGTTTTAATAAAACAGGTTAGAGGAAAGCAGGAATACCCAAACACCAGTACACTCCCCCTCACCGTCTCTCTCTTTATTCAGACATCTCTCACTCCCCCTCACCCTCTCTCTCTTTATTCAGACATCTCTCACTCCCCCTCACCCTCTCTTTTTATTCAGACATCTCCCTCTCTCCCCCTCACCCTCTCTCTTTTTATTCAGACATCTCTCACTCCCCCTCACCCTCTCTCTCTTTATTCAGACATCTCTCACTCCCCCTCACCCTCTCTCTTTTTATTCAGACATCTCTCACTCCCCCTCACCCTCTCTCTTTATTCAGACATCTCTCTCTCCCTCACCCTCTCTCTCTTTTTATTCAGACATCTCTCACTCCCCCTCACCCTCTCTCTTTATTCAGACATCTCTCTCCCTCACCCTCTCTCTTTATTCAGACATCTCTCACTCCCTCTCACCGCTCTCTTTATTCAGACATCTCTCACTCCCCCTCACCCGCTCTGTTTTTATTCAGACATCTCTCACTCCCCCTCGCCCTCTCTTTTTATTCAGACATCTCTCACTCCCCCTCACCCTCTCTCTTTATTAAGACATCTCTCTCTCCCTCACCCTCTCTCTTTATTCAGACATCTCTCACTCCCCCTCACCCGCTCTCTTTATTCAGACATCTCTCACTCCCCCTCACCCGCTCTCTTTTTATTCAGACATCTCTCACTCCCCCCACCCTCTCTCTCTTTATTCAGACATCTCTCACTCCCCCTCACCCTCTCTCTCTTTATTCAGACATCTCTCACTCCCCCTCACCCTCTCTCTTTTTATTCAGACATCTCTCACTCCCCCTCACCCTCTCTCTCTTTATTCAGACATCTCTCACTCCCCCTCACCCTCTCTCTTTTTATTCAGACATCTCTCACTCCCCCTCACCCTCTCTCTCTTTATTCAGACATCTCTCACTCCCCCCACCCTCTCTCTCTTTATTCAGACATCTCTCACTCCCCCTCACCCTCTCTCTTTATTCAGACATCTCTCACTCCCCCTCACCCGCTCTCTTTTTATTCAGACATCTCTCACTCCCCCCACCCTCTCTATTTTTATTCAGACATCTCTCACTCCCCCTCACCCTCTCTCTTTATTCAGACATCTCTCTCTCCCTCACCCTCTCTCTTTTTATTCAGACATCTCTCTCTCCCTCACCCCCTCACCCTCTCTCTTTATTCAGACATCTCTCACTCCCCCTCACCCGCTCTCTTTTTATTCAGACATCTCTCTCTCCCTCACCCTCTCTCTTTATTAAGACATCTCTCTCTCCCCCTCACCCTCTCTCTCTTTATTCAGACATCTCTCTCTCCCTCACCCTCTCTCTTTATTAAGACATCTCTCTCTCCCCCCTCACCCTCTCTCTCTTTATTCAGACATCTCTCACTCCCCCTCACCCTCTCTCTTTATTAAGACATCTCTCTCTCCCCCCTCACCCTCTCTCTCTTTATTCAGACATCTCTCACTCCCCCTCACCCTCTCTCTTTATTAAGACATCTCTCTCTCCCCCCTCACCCTCTCTTTTTATTCAGACATCTCTCCCCCTCACCCTCTCTCTCTTTATTCAGACATCTCTCTCTCCCTCACCCTCTCTCTTTATTCAGACATCTCTCTCTCCCTCACCCTCTCTCTTTATTCAGACATCTCTCTCTCCCCCCTCACCCTCTCTCTCTTTATTCAGACATCTCTCACTCCCCCTCACCCTCTCTCTTTTTATTCAGACATCTCTCTCTCCCTCACCCTCTCTCTTTATTCAGACATCTCTCTCTCCCTCACCCTCTCTCTTTATTCAGACATCTCTCACTCCCCCTCACCCTCTCTCTCTTTATTCAGACATCTCTCACTCCCCCTCACCCTCTCTCTCTTTATTCAGACATCTCTCACTCCCCCTCACCCTCTCTCTCTTTATTCAGACATCTCTCACTCCCCCTCACCCTCTCTCTCTTTATTCAGACATCTCTCACTCCCCCTCACCGTCTCTCTCTTTATTCAGACATCTCTCACTCCCCCTCACCCTCTCTCTCTTTATTCAGACATCTCTCACTCCCCCTCACCCTCTCTCTCTTTATTCAGACATCTCTCACTCCCCCTCACCCTCTCTCTCTTTATTCAGACATCTCTCACTCCCCCTCACCCTCTCTCTCTTTATTCAGACATCTCTCACTCCCCCTCACCCTCTCTCTCTTTATTCAGACATCTCTCACTCCCCCTCACCCTCTCTCTTTATTCAGACATCTCTCACTCCCCCTCACCCTCTCTCTTTATTCAGACGTCTCTCTCTCCCCCCTCACCCTCTCTCTTTATTCAGACATCTCTCACTCCCCTTCACCCTCTCTCTCTTTATTCAGACATCTCTCTCTCCCCCTCACCCTCTCTCTTTATTCAGACATCTCTCACTCCCCCTCACCCTTTCTCTCTTTATTCAGACATCTCTCACTCCCCCTCACCCTCTCTCTCTTTATTCAGACATCTCTCACTCCCCCTCACCCTCTCTCTTTATTCAGACATCTCTCACTCCCCCTCACCCTCTCTCTTTATTCAGACGTCTCTCTCTCCCCCCTCACCCTCTCTCTTTATTCAGACATCTCTCACTCCCCCTCACCCTCTCTCTCTTTATTCAGACATCTCTCTCTCCCCTCACCCTCTCTCTTTATTCAGACATCTCTCACTCCCCCTCACCCTCTCTCTCTTTATTCAGACATCTCTCTCTCCCCCTCACCCTCTCTCTTTTTATTCAGACATCTCTCACTCCCCCTCACCCTCTCTTTTTATTTAGACATCTCTCACTCCCCTCACCCTCTCTCTCTCTTTATTCAGACATCTCTCTCTCCCTCACCCTCTCTCTTTATTCAGACATCTCTCTCTCTCCCCCCTCACCCTCTCTCTCTTTATTCAGACATCTCTTTCTCCCTCACCCTCTCTCTTTATTCAGACATCTCTCTCTCCCTCACCCTCTCTCTTTATTCAGACATCTCTCTCTCTCCCCCCTCACCCTCTCTCTCTTTATTCAGACATCTCTCTCTCCCTCACCCTCTCTCTTTATTCAGACATCTCTCTCTCTCCCCCCTCACCCTCTCTCTCTTTATTCAGACATCTCTCTCTCCCTCACCCTCTCTCTTTATTCAGACATCTCTCTCTCTCCCCCCTCACCCTCTCTCTCTTTATTCAGACATCTCTCACTCCCCCTCACCCTCTCTCTCTTTATTCAGACATCTCTCTCTCCCTCACCCTCTCTCTCTTTATTCAGACATCTCTCTCTCCCCCCTTCTCCCCCTCTATCTCTCTCTTTTCTTTCCTCCTCTGCTACAGAGTGGATATCCTTTCGTTCAGCCCAGTTGAGTGGTTGCTAGTTGCCTTTAGCTTGCTATATGTCTGGTTAAGGCTACCTGTCTCAGGCTGCTCTGGCCCCTTCTCCAACACTAGCAAGTTAGCCTTTGGTGCATGGCTAAGCTAATGCTAGCTCTGGCTGGCCTGTATCCAGTGCTAGCAGGTGAGCTGCATTAGCCCCCAGACAGACAGGAGAGAGCAGAGAGCTACGGGCCAAGAATATTCAAGCTGGCTGGGCAGCTTCAAAGGGCCTCAGGCCTAGAGAGAGACAGACAGACCTGGCCCCTTCCCAGCGCCTACCCAGCTGATCTAGTCTAACATACAGGCTTAACTACTTCTTGGAACTACACACAGCTCACAGCCTATAATGCCAATCAGACAGTTGGAGTAGAGCAGGGATAGGCAACTAGATTCAGCCACGGGACAATTTTTGGATGGTCGGGGTCAGAACATAATTATAATCATTTGTAAATTGCAAATTGACCACAACTAAGCCAAAAAAAGAGAAATAACAATAATTTCATACCTTCATTACATTGAGACACGATCAAACGTGGGAATACTTCTAATCAGATTTCCAAATTAAACCATTTTTTTGCTGATTTGGTTTTTGGGCTTCCTGGATGGCCCAAAACATTTTTTACGACAAACTTTGGGGGGCCCCCAAAAAATCCCCTAGGGAGACGGTTTTGTTGCTTGTTGCCAACAACTGGAGTAGTGTGTGAGCATCACATTTTAAGCTGAACCTCCAGTCTAAGAACAGTTCCCCTGTGTGTGTCTCCCCATCCCCTCTCCTCCTCTCCCATGCCATCCCCTCGTCTCCCCTCCTCTCCCATTCCCTCCTCTCCCATCCCTTCCTCTCCCATCACCTCCTCTCCCATCTCCTACTCTCCCACCCCCTCCCCTCCCATCTCATCCTCTCCCATCCCCTCCCCTCCCATCTCCTCCTCTCCCACCCCCTCCCCTCCCATCTCCTCCTCTCCCATCCCCTCCCCTCCCATCGCCTCCTCTCCCATCCCCTCCTCTCCCCTCTCCTCCCCTCCCATCCCCTCCTCTCACTCCCCTCTCCTCCTCTCCCATCACCTCCTCTCCCATCTCCTCCTCTCCCATCCCCTCCTCTCCCATCTCGTCCTCTCTCTCCCATCTCCTCCTCTCCCTCCCGTCCCTCCCCTCCAATCCGCTCCTCTCCCATCTCCTCCTCTCCCATCCCTTCCCATCCCCTCCTCTCCCATCCCCTCTTCTCCCATATCCTCCCATCTCCTCACCCATCTCCTCCTCTCCCATCCCCTCTTCTCCCATATCCTCCTCTCCCATCCCCTCCCATCTCCTCACCCATCTCCTCCTCTCCCATCCCCTCCTCTCCCATCCTCTCCCATTTCCTCACCCATCCTCTCCCATTTCCCAATATTCATCTACTGTAGATAAAGAACAATTCAATGATCATGGCCAGGGATCAACCTGACAGAGAGAGGAGAGAGACAGGGGAATAGGAGAGGTAGAGAAGGAGGGAGAGGGAAAGGAGCCCAGCTAGAGGAGGAGTGTCTTGAACCGAAGGAGACAATAATAAAAAGGCAATATTAAAAACACACCGAGCCACAACCTACAGTCAGGCCAGGACATATGGTGCTGAGGCTGTCTGGGCATGTCTGTCTGTGTGTGTCTGTGTGTGTGTGTGTGTCTGTGTGTGTGTGTGTGTGTGTGTGTCTGTGTGTCTGTGTGTGTGTGTGTGTGTGTGTGTGTGTGTGTCTGTGTGTGTGTGTGTGTGTGTGTGTGTGTGTGTGTGTGTGTGTGTGTGTGTGTGTGTGTGTGTGTGTGTGTGTGTGTGTGTGTGTGTGTGTGAGTCTGTGGTTCTGTGAAGACAAAGTCCCTGTTTGCCGAGCCCATAAAGATTAGAACTCTCAGTCAGGTGGGTTTAGGAGCCATAGGTAAACACACACCACATTCCACACCGATGAGATCGCTCCGTGTGTGTGTGAGTGACCGGGGCAAACATACACTCCTGCCTCCATGCCGACCCCTCTTTTTAGAGTGCAGTAAGTGATTTACCAGCCTGCCCCATAGACTGCTGTCTAAAAGTAGAGATCTCCACATACACATGGTCACACACACATGATGCATGCACATACACACTCAGACAAATATTTGGAGAAGGAGCAGGCCTCTCACACACCTCATTTATCTGAGGCAAAATCACGAGTCGGAAGAATTGAGGGTTATGATTGTGAGTGTGTGTGTGTGTGTGTGTGTGTGTGTGTGTGTGTGTGTGTGTGTGTGTGTGTGTGTGTGTGTGTGTGTGTGTGAGGAATAGGGGTCAAGATATCGGCCGGTTAAACATCATCCTGTGATCATGAGGATGAATAATCCCCTCTGTCTCCCGCCTCTCTCCCCCTCCCTCTCCCCCTCCCTCTCTCTCCAGTGTTAGGGGGTAAGGGCAGCGTATGACAGTCCACAGTGCTAATACCCTGATTGTATTTAACATGGCGGAACAGAGGTTAGAGGGGGTAGAGAGAGAGAGAAAAAATAGGTAGAGAGAAAGAGAGAGAATGGGAGAGAAAGAGAACAGAAGTGGTTTCTTTCTTACCATCAGAAACCAGCTAGCGCACCGCTAAGCAATTAGCAGCTAGGTCCTATGAGATACCTGTATTAGAATGACCTTCAGATGGAGAGAGAGAGAGGGAGAGGGGTGAGTTAAGGGGAATGACTATAGGGGTGAGAGGGTGGTAAGGGAGGGGGAAGAAGGGAAAGAGAAGGGGATGACGGGTGGTCTGAGACGGGGGAGGAGGGTGTGATGGTGAAAACGAGGAGAGGTTAAACGGAGGGCCCTGTGGTACTCAATCAAAGCGCTTATCCAGACCTCTGTGGTGTCAAAACAAAATGATACTTATTACACCTAAAATGAACAGTGAGGAAGAAGAGAGGAAAGAGAAATAAAGGAAGGGATGAGTGATAGTTGTACGTGAGTCTGTCTTCCTCGTGCCTAAACATCCGCCCTGCTCTCTGCTTCTGTCTTCCTGACACAGCACAGAGACAGGGAAAGATCCTGACGTGTGTGTGCGTGTGTGTGTGTGTATCACAGCATTCGGAGAGTGACAGGTGTCACATGAATCAAAAGATTCAGATGGGTGGTAGTAATTCATCCTGCGTTACAGTGGGTCTCTGCCACGGTCGTTGTATGTGTGTGTGTGTGTGTGTGTGTGTGTGTGCATGTCACTCTAGTCAAAGTGTGTTTCATTTTGTTTCTCTCTGAAGAAAGCTCTCTCCACGTTAAGTTATACAACAGGAGGCTTCTACACCAAACTGAATCCCTCCACTGTTTCAGGGTATAAGGTCTGTCTCTGCTTGTTGTCTAAGTAACCGACACACACATTGGTCTGTCAGGAAATACATGTGCTGTTCTAAATGTTGTCACAGCCTTCCATATATGCAACATATATCTCCATGTGGAACAAGCAGTGTGATATGATCTTTCCCCCAGTCCAATACAAGGTCTGCTGTATGAATGGATCACTTGTGTGAAACATTGAGTTAGCCTTCTCTCAGCCTTGTGGAGTCATCAGATCCCCCTGCAAATGTTGACCTGGATATCCTACACATTCCACTATGACAACCTTGTAAACTCAATTACACAGATGAATCAACCTTTAATTATTTCTGTAGGAATACTATGTCCAATTCTGGGCGTTCTGATTTGTTTTATTATTGTGGAAACGAGACTGTATTTAGCTATATGAATTACTGTAATTGTGCTTGTCAAATGCCTGAGGCAAAAACAGATTTTTATTTACACAATCAAAACGGTTACTAGGTAGATAAAACAAATACACAGATTTAATTCCACCTGGAAACGAGCAGCAACATGTCTTTATAAAGTGCTGAAACGGAATTACAAAACGAGGACGTAAAAAAAAAAGAATGAAAAAAATGGACATGATATAATTTTATACATCTGCTTTCAAGTCAGCCACTTTGCATTTCCCAGTTAATTAATAGATTGGATCAGAGAGGGTTTAATCAAATGTAATTGAATAAGTCCGTAATAAAAACAGGGTAGACTTTAAAGGAGACATGCGGGGAAAACGATAGCATGTCCACTTTCAAATTAATTGAATTTTAGTACTTTTGAACTTCGTCCAAGGCATCACAGCATTAATTTATTCACACACCACATCCAAAAAGTGCTAGGACTAGATGATATCCACACACACACACACACACACACACACACTCACGCACACACACACACACACACACACACACACACACACTCACACACACACACACACACACACACACACACACACACACACACACACACACACACACACACACACACACACACACACACACACACTATGTTTATTGCTGTTATTTTACACCTCAAAGGGTAAGAGCAGAACAACCAGACTCAGTTTGTACTGCTAGTCTTTATTGTTAATCTGGTCATTGTTAGTTTCCTGTGATTCTTTCTCTCTTTTCTCCATGTTTTGTCTTTTGGAGCAAAACTAAAATATTAATTCTTTCTAAGGCGGTTCTCATTGCATTAAAAAATGTCTCTTTTATCATTTAGAAGAGAAAGAAAAATCTTTGTTAAAGTGACATGCTAATGAACAGGAGTAGCGCTAACACCAAGAGAATTATTACTCATTTGGAACATACTAATATTAATAGAATAATTTATGCTGCAATATAAATAAATGAAAAGAGGAATTTGTTTGAAAAAGGATGCCTTCAATTCAATGCAGAAAAAATAAAAGAAACACTTGGTCTCAGACAAGGGCATTCACTTCCCTGCTGACGCCTCTATCAGAAGCAGCGAGGGCTGAAAGATAAACATGCGCCGTTCACTTTTAAAACACATTAATATTTCACTTGGCTAATTCAGAATTCAACAAGAACAACTTGTATTGCATGTCTTATTTTCATTTGTACTTAAAGAAAATGGTTTTGGACGATACAATTGCGTTCCATCCGTGAAACTTTGGTGTATTTAGTTTTTAAATCAGAACCTGACACCCATCCTCTTCACCCCAATCATTTCCCATGCCGCGACGGGAGAAGAGGAAGAGGAGTGGACTGGGTCGTTACCATCCTTATTACTCCTCATTAAAATACACACATCACAAAGAAATACCATCACAAACCGTGTGTGTGTGTGTGTGTGTGTGTGTGTGTGTGTGTGTGTGTGTGTGTGTGTGTGTGTGTGTGTGTGTTTGTGTGTGTGTGTGTGTGTGTGTGTGTGTGTGTGCGCGCGCACGCGCGTGCGTGCGTGCGTGCGTGCGTGTGTGCGTGTGTGTGTGCGTGTGTGTGTGTGTGTGTGTGTGTGTGTGTGTGTGTGTGTGTGTTTGTGTGTGTGTGCGCGCGCACGCTCCTGTCCGTATGCAGAAGTGGGAAAAAAAGAACAATATAATTGGAGAAATGCAGTAATAATAGGTATTCACAAAATGATAATTCATATTAAACAGGGAGCATAAAGTCAGCCTCATTTGCATGTTTTAGATGATATGCATTTGAAAAGTAATTTCCGCGGGGCATATGAATGACATTAATTCCCGCGCGGGTTCTGCTATAGACCTGAAACTATCAAACATTCAAACATTTAACAGAGGAAGAAAAAAGCAGTCTCGCGCTTTGGCAAGGGCAGATTTCAAGGTTAAAGTATTTGAATGTGATTTTTAAAGTTCTGTCTGGGTTTGTTTAAAGTTGATCCTCTCCTAGTTAAGAGTTCCATTAACTGGAAGTCTGGCTGAGGCTCAGTTTAAACTGTGCTCCATGTGTTTGTGTGTTTCCCTCCCTTCCAGCCAGAATGACACTTCTCCTCCTAATCCACCTCCATTTCCTCAGTAATAACCGTCTCTAACAGTGTCTGA
>NC_143038.1:49467500-49475000 GCF_057628025.1 Oncorhynchus mykiss
CTCTGTAAACACGCAGGTCAGTGTGTGTATATGTGGACACTTAATGTGCATTTAGCAAACAAACATTAACAGTGTTCGCCTTGCAATTAGAACCAGGTGTCAGAGAATACTCAGCCCCCTGCACACACACCCACGCTGTGCGGTTGAACCCAATCTTTCCATCGTAATTATGCCAAATTAAAATGGTGGTTAGCAGTGCTAGTGCTGGCTAGTGTTTTAAGGAGATGTGTGCGTTTGTGTGTGTGTGTGTCAGGGCCTCTCAGGATTGATCAGAGCGGTGGTGATTTTTTTCCTGTGTCAACCAATTAACACCTCCCCACCCGCCACCCCAAAACCCACAGCCCACCAGCCACCACCACAGCAGGTGTGTATGTGTGTGTGAGTGATGCCCGGCTTGACTCCTAACCCACAGTTCCCGCGGTTATATCTGGGCGGGTTGAATAAAGGGAAAACTAAACCTTAAAAAATAAAAATAAATTAAATTATTGTGCAATTTAAATCTACAGGCTACATTGATGTGTTTCTTTCTGGCATAAGATTTAGGGCCTATCTTTACACTCCCCAAATAGCCTGCACGCCAATCGCCAAACGATTTTGGGAACTGTCAGAAAAAGTAAATGTTGATCCTCTGAGGCAAAAAGGACACAATGCCAGAGATGATTTTATTAAGAGAAAAGTTGCTAAATGGAGAGCTGAAAGGGAGGGCCAGAAAAGTCATGTTTGGGAAAGATTTGGTGAAGAGGTAAAAGAGAATGATAGCTGTGATAATATGTGTGATGATAGTGAAGCTCGATACTATACATTCACAAGATGGGGACTTCAAATAGGCCTATGACATGTCAAGGGAACTGTTGCCTACTGTTCAGATGGGTGAAACTGAAATCTGGACACTGACTGTTGGTCTATAACCTCGCACGTAGCCTTAATATTAACTGATGCAGAATTATGAATTTTTTTGCAGTAAAATTATACACCAAATGTACATTTTGACTCGGGAAAAGGAGTGGAGAAATATGATTTCTTTCTTTCAGCATCATGACAGAATGAGAATGTGCAGTCAGGGACCGTCTGTAGCGGTGCTATCTTTATCAGCATCATAAAAGCTGATACTATTTCAACCACATAAAATGTGAATCCACGCCGAACTGAACTCTTATCAGAAACATGTTGGGTCGTTTTCACAGCTTTCTATTTCCTTACAACCGGTCAAACTGATGTCATTTGAAAAAAATTGTGTTTTGAGTGTTTGCATTTTCTCCCCGGTCCCTAAACGTCTTTGCTCTGCGAATGAAGCAGCGATGACAGAGAAAACTTTACTGATGTCAACTAGATGGAAGCATTCAATCTATCATTTATGACATCATTCTGGTGAGCAAGGGTTTATTTCATCTTCTAGGGCAGCATACAATGACAGAAGAGAAGAAGCGTTTATCTAATTAAAGACAAGTTGACTAACAAATAGTCCACCAAAATGTTGGAAATTATGAGCAGAAACATATCTAAATCAGGGGGAAAATCCAGCACCCATGTGGCAGCCTGCAGTGTATTTTCTATACTAGAGGGTTTAGGATGGGAACGGGTCTAAAGGGTCTACAGTGTAATGAGGGGTCTACAGGCTCAATGCGTTTTATAGAAGCACTATCATGCTCAACCGGTTTAGCATTATTTGCATGTAGCAGCATTTTACTACAGAGCTGTGGTGGATCCTAGTGTATACAACACCCATCCAGCAGGAACCCACCTACAGACAGACACACCTATAGACACACACACATACAGACACAGACACACATACAGACAGACACACCTACAGACACAGACACACCTACAGACAGACACACCTATAGACACACACACATACAGACACAGACACACATACAGACACAGACACACCTACAGACAGACACACCTATAGACACACACACATACAGACACAGACACACATACAGACACAGACACACATACAGACCACAGGAGGTTGGTGGCACCTTAATTGAGGAGGATGGGCTCGTGGTAATGGCTGGAGCGGAACCAGTGGAATGGTATCAAATACATCAAACACAAAGTTTCCATGGAAACCATGTGTTTGATACCATTCCCTTGACTCCGTTCCAACCTTTATTATGAGCCCATCCTCCCCTCAGCAGCCTCCTGTGATACATTCACAAACACACATACACACACTGACAGACAGACAGACAGACACATACAAAAGAGATCAGACATACCTTGAAATCACACAATAATTTTGTCTGTCCATGTGTGGTTTGTGGGGAACTTGGAGTGATCGACGCACCCACCCACCCACCAACCCACCCACCCACCCACCAATCCACCCACCAACCCACCCACCCACCCACCCACCCACCAAACCACCCACCCACCCACCAACCCACCCACCAATCCACCCACCAACCCACCCACCCAACCCACCCACCCACCCACCCACCCACACACACCAGCTCCCTGCCCAGTATTTGTGGTGGCTGAATGCAGCTGGTAACATCTGGATGTATTTTAGCTGTGTTTACATTTCCAAAACGCTGAAAGACTACACACACACACACACACACACACACACACACACACACACACACACACACACACACACACACACAGTCTGAAAAACAGTGCAGGTGCCAGAAAAGTAATAAAGGAAGGGGCAGGTCACAAAAGGAGATTGTTTAAACTCTGACGCTGTGTGTTCCTGGACCCACACACACATTCAACACACACTAGTCATTCCTCCCCATCGTCCTGCTGGCGCTCACTTTTCACTAACACACAAGGCGCCACAGCCCTGCTCCAGCAATAACTTCAGAAAACTGGAGAACAGCGAAAATATGAAGCAGCACAGTGCTGGAGAGGAGATGGGAAAGGGAAGGGAGGAGGAAAAGAAAGGGATGGGAGGAGGAAAAGAAAGGAAGAAAAAAGAGAGACAGTGATCAATGAAGAAGACAATGGACAGACGTGCAGTAAGGCCTGTGGAAGGCTTGGTGTCGGACGTGCTGGAGCTGTGAGTGTTGGCAGAGGTGTCTATCTCTCTCTCTCTCTCTCTCTCTCTCTCTCTCTCTCTCTCTCTCTCTCCATTCTGTTACCTCACCCTCTAGAGTGTGTCGGGACCAAGGGCACAGACCCAGAAGAGACAGACAAACAGACCAACACAGTCATGCTGTTTAATGGTGACCGGCTGGGTTTTTAAACGTATTCAGTACTACCATTCTACCACAGACCCGCTTATCGCATCAGCTTCAAAATGGCCTCCCTATTACTGCCAACACCCACTCTTATGCATACACTACCACGGAAATAAACCTGTTTCCACGAACTCATGCATACACATCCCCCCCCCCCCCCCCCACACACACACACACACACACACAGCTGCAAGTCAAATTTTGTTCAGCCTAATCAAAACAGACACAGAATAGCCCTGTTGGACTGACGTCATCTAACCCCAATACAGGCTCTGGTCCACAGACACACACACACACACATATTAAAAGAAACACAGAGAGAGAGAGAGAGAGAAGCCCGTGCTGTGTAGGATGTAATTTCAATGATTGAGTATAATTTACCCGTGTAAGATGAAACCCAGAAGGCCAACAAGAGTGACCCCATAGATCAAAACCAAACCAGCAGTACTGGGAGGGGGGTAGTACACACCAACACACACACACACACACACACACACACACACGGATGCTTTGTTTAGCCAATTCCAGCTCATCCCAAGCTCTGTTCAATCGCTTGATAAGTTTCCGTTTGGAAGATAAAAACAAATCTACGTGTCATTTAGTTTTCCTCAGTGGAGGTCCAGGTGTTTGTAAACCAGCGCAGTGACCTGTGAGGGTTGTTCCAATGCCCAGTTAAATAAAGACAAAACACCAAAGGTCAGTCAATTAAGAATACATTTGGATTTGAATGTCGCCACACACAAAGTGTCCTTGGGATCACAGTAATCCGCTCAGGTATTCCACTTTCCTGTGGCTCACCCCTCACCCCTGACACACACACACACACACACACACACACACACACACACACACACACACACACACACACACACACACACACACACACACACACACACACACACACACACACACACACACACACACACAGGGGAGATTAATAGAGATCCCGTGGCACAGGGAGACTTCTGGTGGGTTTAACATCAGGAACGATTGTTTCTAAAGAACGGCGAGTCTCCCCTGAGAAAAAACACATCGGGCCGATCACATGACGACAGTTCAGACCCCTGGGAACCCAATGCACTCACGTCCACCACAATCTAGGGTTTAGAGTCTGGAATTCAAGACAACACTTTACATTTAGATATATTGTACAGATGATTTATAAGTCGATTTATTAATATAAAGTTTATAATAAACAGCTATAAATCATTGGTAGATATAGTATGATAGTTTAACTATTAGTTATTAACAGTGTATTAACTAGGCTACTTTAAAACCCTTCATAAACACTCAAACGATATCTTCAAGTGTTTCTAAATGTAATCATGTTTTCAGAACTTCATCGACTGATACCGCTTAGAATTTAGATCAGGAGTAGAACCTGTGTTGGGGTTACAGTCATCAGGAATGTATTTACACATGCGTATTTCATTCAGGATAAAAGATAATCACTGTGAAACAAATTAACCCTATTAAGAGAAGTTTACGCTGAAGGTGACAGAATAAATTAATTTAGCTAAACCATTAAGACCTGTTACCTTCAACCCACTGAAGGATTTACACCCAACTAATTAGCATGCTCCATTTTCTCTAATAATAATAAGGGAATAACTTAATAGGTTAGAATTCAATCCCATATTCATATGTTCATTTCTGTCTGATTCTCAACGCTGAGAACCACTCTTCTACTAATGCAATTTCACATCCAGAACTCTCACACAGGAGACAAAATCATTTCAAATGGTGTCGGGATTTAAACACACAAAGGGAAATTATATTCAAACGATAAAAGGTATTCACTCTGTAGGTTACGTTGGCGTTTCACGAGAGCGCTGGTAAATATGTTAAAGATGTTTCCTGTCCCAGTTTTGGAAAGAGGTGTTTCTGGGTAATTAAAATATAATTGTGGAGCGTATCCGATTCCTTCTCTCCTCCACAGATCTCCCTCTTTTTCTCTCTCGTTCTCTCTATCTTTTTAATTGCCTCTGTTTCCTGTCTCAGCTAGCTGACTGTATAAACGTAACATTTTAAACAGAACACAGAAATCAAAGCACAGAGTATGTTTCTAGACCAGAAACACAGAGCTGTGTTTATCAAGTCCTCTGTTAATTCCAATTCGAATAATATTCAAATACAGCTATTGTTTAATTTACAGCATTCTTTTTAAAAAATCATTTTTTTTTTAGCTTGTTGCATCTTTGCAGCATTTAATTACCATATGATTGGGGATATCTATAGATGGTGGTGTTAAAATGTAGGTTATATTTTCCTCTTTTGTGCGATTGGACACAAACATATAGTACATCTCAGAGGAGGAGACGAATAGACAGACAACTGGTGGAAAAAGTCTGTTGCAAACAGTTAGTTTGAATTGATCTGAAACCTACTGTATCTATAACCCATTTTATTCACCTGTGGTGTAATAAACCCTCCAGCTACAGAAACTCAGCTCGTCTTCAGCTACCAGCTACCAGCACTACATCCCCCCTTCTCTTTCTCTCTCCTCTCTGCTTCTTCCCCCTGGGTGAAAGGTAAGTGACACGTTAGACAGGCACAGAAAAGGAGTCAATATCCTCAGGAGGCCTGGGAGAATTAGAAAATGTCACTTTCTCTCTGCAGACGGAGAGGGCCAACACTGGAGCACACACACTCCCTGGTTCCTCATCATATCTTCCTGTCTACAGTATGTTCAGACCTAACAGCATTTTTACCACAAGAAAATCATCTCCAATGTAGTAAGTGATGCTGGTAAATATACGTTCAACTCACCATACACACACTGGTACAGTTGGAATAAGGTGAGCACTCAAACACACACAAAATACTGTAGACACACTCCTGTGTCTCGGTGCCAATCTGTGACGTCTCTTGAGTGTTGAGGTTTTCTATTAAAACTATAGAAAGGTGCTGGAAGAAAGGGGAAGAGTTCACATTATCTAAGAGAATTCCAATTAACACTCTCCCCCACAGTAATTAGCTATTAAAACAAACCCCAAACCCAACGAGACGCCACCGCAACGCAGCTCTATAATTAATTCTACAATCACAACCATCTCCCGTATAAAGGAATGTGATAATACGTTTGATGAAATGGACAGAACGAACAAAAATGATGTTCTGTAAAGAAAGTGTAAATAAGTGTAATAAAACACTGTCCATCTGCGCGCATGAAGCTTAAGGCCGCTTCTGCTTTTGTTCTTCTCTCATCCATTTATTCTCTCACTCTGTTATTCTGTTGTTTCTCCCTTCGGCCGTCTGACAGGGAAAAGTAGCGAGGAGACATTAAAGAAGGAGATGACTACTGTAGACAGGAGGGAGGGAGGGAGGGAGGGAGGGAGGGATGGAGGGAGGGAGGGAGGGAGGGAGGGAGGGAGGGAGGGAGGGAGGGAGGGAGGGAGGGAGGGAGGGAGGGAGGGACAAGGACCTTCTCACACAGAACTAATTAATAGATAGCATGTTGAAGTTACTGCCACACACATTTCCAAACACACATACACACTTTTTGTAACACTCACACTTACAGTCATACACATCAAAACAAACAGATAGCATTAATATACTTCAGGTTTATTAAAGGGGGAAGCTGGGCTCTGCACACACACACACACACTTCAGCTCCTCAGAGCGATAAGACGTTTATTACTAACTGTAAACGAGTGCACACCCAATTAAAGAGAGAAAATCCAAGAATTAGCTTGTTAAGCTGGGAGAGAGAGAGACAGAGAGAGAGAGAGAGAGAGAGAGAGAGAGGGAGGGGAGAGACAGAGAGAGAGAGAGAGAGAGAGAGAGAGAGACAGAGAGAGAGAGAGAGAGAGAGAGAGAGAGAGAGAGAGAGAGAGAGGGGGGGGGGGGAGAGACAGAGAGAGAGAGAGAGAGAGAGAGAGAGAGAGAGAGAGAGAGAGGGGGGGAGAGACAGAGAGAGAGAGAGAGAGAGAGAGAGAGACAGAGAGAGAGAGAGAGAGAGAGAGAGAGAGAGAGACAAGAGAGAGAGAGAGAGAGAGAGAGAGGAGGGGGGGGAAGAGAAAAAGAAAGGGAGATGAACTAGAAAGAGAAAAGAAGAATTCAAGCCTCCAATCTGTCTGTCACTCATTAACTGTAGCTGGGTCAGTTCTTCCACTGCAAAAAGCAAACAGGCACGCCCCTTGCCCTCTTTTTCTCCTTGATTTTTTACAGGGGCTTCTTGGCCCCACAGTAACGTCAGGTGCTTCTTGGCCCCACAGTAACGTCAGGGGCTTCTTGGCCCCACAGTAACGTCAGGGGCTTCTTGGGCCCACAGTAACGTCAGTGCAGCACCTATTAAAAC
>NC_143038.1:49477500-49480000 GCF_057628025.1 Oncorhynchus mykiss
CTACATGCCCCATCTCCACCCTCTACCAAACAGCTGCCTGCAGCCTCCACCAGCCTACCTGCCTACATGCCCCATCTCCACCCTCTACCAAACAGCTGCCTGCAGCCTCCACCAGCCTACCTGCCTACATGCCCCATCTCCACCCTCTACCAAACAGCTGCCTGCAGCCTCCACCAGCCTACCTGCCTACATGCCCCATCTCCACCCTCTACCCTTCTACCATAGCTAGAACTAGCTAGCTATATCAGCTATATTGAATTATAACAAATACTCTGAAAGGAAACATAAAGTTGATTACCTGTTGTTGTGAGGAGGGTGACCAGTAGGACCGGAGAACATGGAAGGAATAAAGAGAAAACAATCATTATAAAGTGAAAGATAGTGTATGTCTGGCACAGTGCTTGAGTCATGTCATTATATCCGTCAGTAGAGACGTGTGTCCCCCGGAGGACTAACTCCTCCCTCAGTCTCTTTCTCCTTAGACTGGACCAGAGGCTCACATTTCACCTCAGTCTCTTTCTCCTTAGACTGGACCAGAGGCTCACAATTCACCTCAGTCTCTTTCTCCTTAGACTGGACCAGAGGCTCACAATTCACCTCAGTCTCTTTCTCCTTAGACTGGACCAGAGGCTCACAATTCACCTCAGTCTCTTTCTCCTTAGACTGGACCAGAGGCTCACAATTCACCTCAGTCTCTTTCTCCTTAGACTGGACCAGAGGGTCACAATTCACCTCAGTCTCTTTCTCCTTAGACTGGACCAGAGGCTCACAATTCACCTCAGTCTCTTTCTCCTTAGACTGGACCAGAGGCTCACATTTCACCTCAGTCTCTTTCTCCTTAGACTGGACCAGAGGCTCACAATTCACCTCAGTCTCTTTCTCCTTAGACTGGACCAGAGGCTCACATTTCACCTCAGTCTCTTTCTCCTTAGACTGGACCAGAGGCTCACAATTCACCTCAGTCTCTTTCTCCTTAGACTGGACCAGAGGTTCACATTTCACCTCAGTCTCTTTCTCCTTAGACTGGACCAGAGGCTCACATTTCACCTCAGTCTCTTTCTCCTTAGACTGGACCAGAGGCTCACAATTCACCTCAGTCTCTTTCTCCTTAGACTGGACCAGAGGCTCACAATTCACCTCAGTCTCTTTCTCCTTAGACTGGACCAGAGGCTCACAATTCACCTCAGCCTCTTTCTCTTTAGACTGGACCAGAGGCACACAATTCACCTCAGTCTCTTTCTCCTTAGACTGGACCAGAGGCTCACAATTCACCTCAGTCTCTTTCTCCTTAGACTGGACCAGAGGCTCACAATTCACCTCAGTCTCTTTCTCCTTAGACTGGACCAGAGGGTCACAATTCACCTCAGTCTCTTTCTCCTTAGACTGGACCAGAGGTTCACATTTCACCAGAAGATAAGTTCAGTTTTGAAAAGTTAAACAAATACACATTATACAATTGTTGTTGTTTTCCCGGATATCTGCTAAACTACTTTAACTCTTGTAATACTTATAGCTATTGAATGCATAGCTAGGCGTGGGGCTATTGGTTTCTGTGGGTTTGTGAATATGGAGAAGTCTTATATTGAATAGGAGATGAAGCGCATATGGAATAGGTTTACTCTACTCTACTCTACTCTACTCTACCATAATCTACTCTACTCTACCATAATCTACTCTACTCTACTCTACTCTACTCTACTCTACTCTACTCTACCATACTCTACTCTACTCTACTCTACCATAATCTACTCTACTCTACTCTACTCTACTCTACCATACTCTACTCTACTCTACTCTACCATACTCTACTCTACTCTACTCTACCATACTCTACTCTACCATAATCTACTCTACTCTACTCTACCATAATCTACTCTACTCTACTCTACTCTACTCTACTCTACTCTATTCTACTCTACTCTATGCTATGCTACGCTACGCTACACTACACACACACACACACACACACACACACACACACACACACACACACACACACACACACACACACACACACACATAAACACACACGAACACTGAGCCCTGACCATTCTGCTACTCACTCCATCCCTCCCACTTTAGACATGTCAATCACAGCTCCCCTCTCTGTTACTCTGGCCCCTCCCCAAACACTATATGTGTGTGTGTGTGTGTGTGTGTGTGTGTGTGTGTGTGTGTGTGTGTGTGTGTGTGTGTGTGTGTGTGTGTAGCCAGACTGGCTTCACAGCTTCACTTTGACACTTTCCAAGCCTCAGTCGCCACTGAGACACGGTGGAGACACAGAGACTGTGTGTGTCTGTGTAGTCCACAAACAGAGCATGGCCGATGGATCCTAGGGGCCCTGTTCTACCAGTGCACAAACAAAAGCCTTCCATTACGTGTGTGTGGTTGTGTGTGTGTACAGTATGTGTGTGTGTTGTGTGCGTGTGTGTGTGTGTGCGTGTGTGTGTGTGTGTGTGTGTGTGTGTGTGTGTGTGTGTGTTTGTGTGTGTGTGTGTGT
>NC_143038.1:49482500-49537500 GCF_057628025.1 Oncorhynchus mykiss
TTAACCAGTTACCATTTGACTAAGTTGATTAAAAAATTGATTATTCGTCTATTTCTTTTAGGACTTTCTTAATCAAAATCTAACATCCTTGAAAAATTAATTCGAAGGAGCTCTTATCAGTTAATTAAATCAGGTTGGAAGTCATTTTTCTGCGCGGCGTGATTAGGGCCCGCTCTGTTCTCCTCTGTTCAGACACCATGACGCGAGAGGAAACTTCTCACTGGCTCATCAAACATGCACAACCAGAAGAATAGAATTTCTTTAAAGGGACGTCTTTTTTCTTCTTCTCCAAACCTCTGCCTTTCTGATAAATGGTACTATACCCAATAGATCTCTCTTTCTCCTCAACACATTCTCATTAACGTCCAGAAAAAAATAAAAAGAGAGGGGAGGGGAGAGAGTAAGAGAAAAGAGAGGGGAGGGGAGAGAGTAAGAGAAAAGAGAGGGGGGGAGAGAGTAAGAGAAAAGAGAGGAGGGGGGAGAGAGTAAGAGAAAAGAGAGGGGAGAGGAGAGAGTAAGAGAAAAGAGAGGGGGGGGAGAGAGTAAGAGAAAAGTGAGGGGGGGGAGAGAGTAAGAGAAACGAGAGGGGAGAGGAGGGGAGAGAGTAAGAGAAAAGAGAGGGGAGGGGAGGGGAGAGAGTAAGAGAAAAGAGAGGGGAGAGGAGGGGAGAGAGTAAGAGAAAAGAGAGGGGAGGGGAGGGGAGAGAGTAAGAGAAAAGAGAGGGGAGGGGAGAGAGTAAGAGAAAAGAGAGGGGAGAGGAGGGGAGAGAGTAAGAGAAAAGAGAGAGGAGAGGAGGGGAGAGAGTAAGACAAAAGAGAGGGGAGAGGAGGGGAGAGAGTAAGAGAAAAGAGGGGAGGGGAGGAGAGAGAGTAAGAGAAAAGAGAGAGGAGGGGAGGAGAGAGAGTAAGAGAAAATAGAGGGGAGGGGAGGAGAGGAGAGAGTGTAAGATAAAAGAGAGGGGAGGGGAGGGGAGGAGAGAGAGTAAGAGAAAAGAGAGGGGAGGGGAGGGGAGGGGAGGAGAGAGAGTAAGAGAAAAGAGAGGGGAGGGGAGGGGAGGGGAGGGGAGGGGAGGAGAGAGAGAGTAAGAGAAAAGAGAGGGGAGGGGAGGAGAGAGAGTAAGAGAAAAGAGAGGGGAGGGGAGGAGAGAGAGTAAGAGAAAAGAGAGGGGAGGGGAGGGGAGAGAGTAAGAGAAAAGAGAGAGGAGGGGAGGGGAGAGAGTAAGAGAAAAGAGAGGGGAGGGGAGGGAGTAAGAGAAAAGAGAGGGGAGAGCAGGGGAGAGAGTAAGAGAAAAGAGGGGAGGGGAGAGAGTAAGAGAAAAGAGAGGGGAGAAAAAAGGGTCAGAGGGGGAAGAGAGAGAGAACCAGGGAGAATGAGAGAGATGGAGAGAGAACGGACCTGGGGTAGAGAGAAAGAAACAATGTGATAGAGACATGGAGACAGGATAGGTAAAAAAGAATGACAGAGGAAGATAGGGAGCGAGGGAAAAGGGAAAGATGGATAGAGAGAGGGGGCTTGGTTTGAGAACATTGAGGGTTTAAACACACACACACCGGATGACAGCCTTGGGTAGGCCTGACAGACTAAACATGTACATCTGGAGCTAAAACCAGAGCTACTGTTTCTACAGACACACAATATCTCATGTCCTACTCCTAACATTTAAACACAACTTTATCATGTCCTACTCCTAACATTTGAACACAGCTTTATCATGTCCCTTTCCTAACATTTAAACACAGGTTCATCATGTCCTACTCCTAACATTTAAACACAGCTTTATCATGTCCTACTCCTAACATTTAAACACAGCTTTATCATGTCCTACTCCTAACATTTAAACACAGCTTTATCATATCCTACTCCTAACATTTAAACACAGCTTTATCATGTCCTACTCCTAACATTTAAACACAGCTTCATCATGTCCTACTAACATTTAAACACAGCTTTATCATGTCCTACTCCTAACATTTAAACACAGCTTTATCATGTCCTACTCCTAACATTTAAACACAGCTTTATCATGTCCTACTCCTAACATTTAAACACAGCTTTATCATGTCCTACTCCTAACATTTAAACACAGGTTCATTATGTCCTACTCCTAACATTTAAACACAGGTTCATTATGTCCTACTCCTAACACTTAAACACAGCTTTATCATGTCCTACTCCTAACATTTAAACACAGGTTCATTATGTCCTACTCCTAACACTTAAACACAGCTTTATCATGTCCTACTCCTAACATTTAAACACAGCTTTATCATGTCCTACTCCTAACATTTAAACACAACTTCATCATGTCCTACTCCTAACATTTAAACACAGCTTTATCATGTCCTACTCCTAACATTTAAACACAGCTTTATCATGTCCTACTCCTAACATTTAAACACAGGTTCATCATGTCCTACTCCTAACATTTAAACACAGCTTTATCATGTCCTACTCCTAACATTTAAACACAGCTTTATCATGTCCTACTCCTAACATTTAAACACAACTTCATCATGTCCTACTCCTAACATTTAAACACAGCTTTATCATGTCCTACTCCTAACATTTAAACACAGCTTTATCATGTCCTACTCCTAACATTTAAACACAACTTCATCATGTCCTACTCCTAACATTTAAACACTTCATCGGAGTGTTTCTGTATGCTTGTTTCTCCCTCAGCTGCGGTGGTGAAGCCAATGAGATAATGAATCACACACACATCCCATATCTCATGTCATCTCAGAAGAGAAAAACCAAACTGGATGGAGAGAATGAGACAAAGAGAGAAAGAGAGAGAGGTAGTCCACTCAGCACTCCCATCAGTGGAGTATAAGTCTCTGTGCATCAGGCTGCAGCTGGCCTCTCCAGCCTCTCCAGTAGCCAGCAGAGCAGAACAGAACAGATATACTGCCCTCCACACATCTGTCCATCCAACGCTCCTCAGGGAGGGAGAGAGAGCGGGAGGGGGGGGTAACTGAAAGTAAGGATGAGAGGGACATGGAGAGGGAAAGATGAGAGAAAAATGGAAAGCCAAGAAGAAAAAGAGAGAAATAGTTGCAGAGGGGATGAGATAGGAGAGAGAGTGAGGGTGGGAGTGCGAGGAAGCTTGAGAGAGAGAGAGAGAGAGAGAGAAGGAGAGAGATGCTAAGAGAGAATGTTAGTTGGTAAATCACTGTGATTGAGTAATGAATTGAATGATTGGAGCTTGGCTGATTAAGTTGCAGAGGATGCCCATTCTCCATCAACCAATCAACACGCTCCCTCATCATCCAATCAACACGCTCGGTTGGCCCTGTAGCAGTCACCTCATGGCGTTTTATTCCATTCTCCCCTCTTTCCTTCATTCTGTCTTTCCTCCCTCCCTCACTACATGTCATCCTGTCTTCAGCGTAGCCGCAGTAGTCTTACTCAGTGGGAGAGAGAATTCTCAAAGCCACAATTACCGCAAAGAACTATCAATTTCCCCTTCAATTAACCATGTGGGGAGAAAGGGAGAGAGGAATGGAGGGGGGAAGAAGAGAGATTCAAATTTGAGACACAGCATTGTACCTCCTCGGTCCCCCTGGCGGTGCAGTAATAAATGAGGGGCCGAGGCGGAGGAGAGGGGAGAGAGGGTGAGGGGGAAGTGTAACACATCCTCAGTGGTGAACTTGACCCCAGTGCAGGGGGTCAAAGTGGTTACGGTAGAACCAGAGCCCCATCCCCATTACAGCTGAATACAGGCCGGCACAGGCAACTAATGCTAATGCCCACTATATGCTAATAAAGAAGATGGTGGGAGGAGTCTCAAACCACAGCCCAGAGCTGCTGAAAGTGCTCTTCCCTGGGAGATGGAGAGAGGGAATAGGGGGTGAAGGAGAGAAAGGGAAATGGAGAGCAAGGGGTAAAAAAGATAGGAGAAAGAGATGGTAGGGAATGTGAGAGAAAGGGGGAGAGGACGATGGATAGAGAGAAAAGGGGAAGGAGAGGAGGAGAGGAAAAAGGGAAAGGTCTGTTTTTATGACATGAAGAGGGTGTGTGTCTGGGGTTGTGGTTGTTCAGCCGAGCCTTGGCTAACAGCGCTCACCCCGGAATGACAGGGCATGTCTGCACCCCAACCCCTATATCCCTCCCTCTCTCCCCCTCTCGCCCCCTCTCTAAGCTGAGCTCCCTGGGGAGGGATCCCAAACCAAAACCAGCCTTCAGCAAAGTTCTGCAGGCAAACTTTCACAAAGCTCCCGAATGCTTGCCTTTCTGCCTGCCCGCCTGGCGACAGAGATGCATGCCAGGGTTTCAACGCAGCCCACCCTCCATCTCCCCCTCCTCTTCTACTGCCCTCTACTCTCAGAAGCTTATGGGCTGTTTGCTGCTGACCTTTCAGATGAAGGGAAACAAGCGGAACCCAGAAACTGCCAATGAGTGATACAGGTTGCATACAGGCTTGTCGACCTTCGCTAAGCTAGCGTATGCAGTCCTGCCGTTGACGGGAGAGAGCACGGGCATTGTCCCACTTGTTTTGCCAAGAGTCAATGGCTGCTTTTCAACTGGGTAATAAATGTTGCTAGTCCTTGAAGAAAAAAAAATATTTGTGTTTTCTCCATTACTTGCTGATTGTAAATACTTCAAACGAAAAACCTCACATAGGAATAAAATATGAGAGAAAGAAAAAAATATGAAAAAACAGATGGAGAAAAAGGAAATCTAAATCTGTTTAACAGTCATAATGTCGTTTTCATCCAAAGATTTCAAAAGCATTTTTCCCTTTGTGTTTCGTTTCACCTGGGAGCACTATTCTTCAATTCATCCAATGAACGTGTTGGCTAACTAACAGAACACACTATTCAAACATCATATTAAAGTGTCTCTCAATAGATGCATTTAAGCCTCTACTTCATCAATACATACATTTGGCCACATATTTCATTAAATTGAAAAACACTGAAAACATGCTCGTCACTGAGTTGTGAACCAAATGCAATTATTTAAGCATAAAAGGCCGGTGCTCAAGCTTTTTAAATGTGATTTCTATACCTAAGGAAGGTCAAATGTTTTATTGCATCCAATTTACATACCACGGACACTTATTCTCTAATCTATTCAGTACTGATGGACATGGATGTGTAAATAGAGTAACAATTCAACAGCTTTTTTAATGGATGTGTTAAACAGAGTCTAATAATTGAACAGCTTTTTGATTTGAATGAATTTTTTTCATCACATTCACCAAGCATTTCAGACATTTAACCTTTAGGGCAAGAATACATTCTAAACATTGATTAAATAAAATGGCATCATCATATGTATGGACACAACTTGTAAGAAAAGCTGTTCATGAAGAAGTATCGATCGTCCTTGCATTATAAAGCCTTGTCATCTGAATGAACTGGAGTAGAATAGAACATGTCTATTAAAATGTATCTTAATAAGGATAAATCCTGCACATGAATTCAGATGACAGTTCCCTTCTAATGAAGGGCTTGAATGTACAGTATGTTGAGAGCCAGTAGAGGAGAGCAGAGAGGAGAGCAGAGAGGAGAGCAGAGAGGAGAGCAGAGAAGAGAGCAGAGAGGAGAGCAGAGAGGAGAGCAGAGAGGAAATCAGAGAGGAGAGAAGAGAGGAGAGCAGAGAGGAGAGCAGAGAAGAGAGCAGAGAGGAGAGCAGAGAGGAGAGCAGAGAGGAAATCAGAGAGGAGAGCAGAGAGGAGAGCAGAGAAGAGAGCAGAGAGGAGAGCAGAGAGGAGAGCAGAGAGGAGAGCAGAGAGGAGAGCAGAGAGGAGAGCAGAGAGGAGAGCAGAGAGGAAAGCAGAGAGGAAAGCAGAGAGGAGAGCAGAGAGGAGAGCAGAGAAGAGAGCAGAGCAGAGAGGAGAGCAGAGAAGAGAGCAGAGAGGAGAGCAGAGAGGAGAGCAGAGAGGAGAGCAGAGAGGAGAGCAGAGGAGAGCAGAGAGGAGAGCAGAGAGGAGAGCAGAGAAGATGGTTCATTTGAGAAGGCAGCCGTGTCTTTACCTCCCGTGCCAGAGAGAGAGGGGGGGAAGAGAGAGAAAGAGAGTGAGAGAGAGTGTGTGAGAGAAAGAGAGAGAGAGAGTGTGAGAGAGTGAGAGAGAGAGAGAGAGAGAGAGAGAGAGAGAGAGAGAGAGAGAGAGAGAGGAGGAAAGGTTTGTGGATGTAATGAGAGATGAGGACAAGAGGAGAGGATAAGAGGAGAGGAAGGGAAACGCGGTGTGTTAAGAGGAAGAGGGGACGAGGAGAGGAGGCCACTACAGAGCGACTACGTTTGAGCTCTGACAGAGAAAAGAGCACTTAGACTGCTCGCAACAACCGTGCACTGAAACGAAGAGATCCTCAATAGTACACACAGAATGTGTGTGTGTGTGTGAGTCACAAGAGTAGCCTTTTGAGTGACAGAGAAGCACATATGTACAGACATGTCTGTCTGACAACCGACGAAGGGAAAGAAAGGGGGATGAGAAAAGAAAAACGATTAAATGAGAGAGAAAAATGAACTGGACGCGCAGCTAGATGCCGTGCCTCCGTGGAAGACATTCTGTAGGAAAAATAAAAGCCTTTCCTCTCCTTTTCATCCTCAATCTACCAATACTGCTATCTTTCAACACCGTATAGCATATAACCACAATTATGAGTCTGTCAGTCTTAACAGAAAATGCCATTGTTGTTTTTAAACTCACTTTTTTCAGAGTTTTCACTGTACCATGCAGGGAGTGTATTTTAGAGGTGGATGAGGTGTTTTGTAGAAATAGTCTTTCCCCTCTACAACATCTTTTAGATTCATTGTTAGAAATTATCAGATTGCATTTTCTGTTTTATTTCTCTACAAAAACCAAACTATTTCTAGGTGTTATTTTGAACACTGCTTATAAAAGATCAATACTAAATTGCAGATTTAGGATCAGGGGTAAAAAAACACACTTTTAGATAGTACTCCTTATTTCATCTTCCTTCTTCTCCTAAACACTATCTCCTTTTTCCACCCTTCGTTCTTTTCTCTACTCTGTGTCACCCCTGACCAGTGGTCTCAGCCGGCTTCAGACCGCCGTGGTTACCAAGTCCAGCGCCACAAAACTCTTTCTCTTCTCTTTGTCTTTTTAAAGAGTCTGTATAATACACTGTGTGATGGAGAGAGAGAGGAGTCCTGGACAGCAGAGGTAATCTGACAGGATTAAGCTGCTTCTTTCCCCCGGAAAGACGGGATGGGAGAGGAGAGGAAGAAAGAGGGGAGAAAGAGAGGAGGCCGAGTTTAAATCCCTCTACAAATGTCAGACATCGAACAGTGACCGGGGGGCACAGGAACACACCTGCGCGCATACACATAGAAAGATACACACAAAACGGATCACACACACACCTGCCATATCGCACTGGACCACCACGGACCGGCAAAGACTCCTCTTTCTGAGGAGGGAGGGATGTGTGGGGAAGGAGGGAGAGGGGATTACACAATTATTCAGATAACAGCTGGGGATCATTTAGTAGCAGATGTCCCTCGGTCAACAATGTCCGCCCCACCGCGCGCACACACACACACACACACGGGTTACAACACCAGCCGAACACAGCCCGAGAACAAAAGCCAGTCATAATCGATGGATACAAGCACTCATGCAAACACAAACACACAATGTTCTGAGATTTGCTTTACAAAAATACTATTTTTTTCTTTCTCTTTTTTTTGTGGATGACTAGTTTAAGGATGACAATCTATTTGATGATAATATGATATGTTTTTTTTAAAGATGAAATATTCTTGAAAAATCATTTGAATACACATGTTTGTATCTAAAAAGTCCATGGAATGACACGTGAATAGTTATCATAGGGAGAGCGGCAACCTGTTTCTCCTTCCTTTACCTGAGGAACACACATACACACACACGCACACACACGCACGCACGCACGCACACACACACACACACACACGCACACAAGCACGCATGCACACGCACGCACACACGCACACACACACACACACACACACGCACGCACGCACGCATGCACGCACACACACACACACACACACACACACACACACACACTCACATACAGATGATCCCGCTGCATCCTTCCTTAAGCCCCTGCCTCTGTGTCTCTGTGTGATCTAAAGACTCTCGTAGCTGCCGTGCTATTCTCCTATCTGTTTCTCTCCTTCTCCCTCCCTTTCCACTGCTTGAAAGGGCACACACAGGGCTTCAGAGTCCTCACTCCCTATTGGGCAAAGCCACTTCACCTCGAGAACTACAGAGAGAAAGAGAGAGAGAGAGGACCTTTGAGTCTCATAACCATATAATACATATAAACATTTCATGACAAATAAAGTGAAAAACACAAACAAATATATTTTAAAAAGATACATATTTTTTCCCAAAATCATCAAGACAACATACTTTTTATTTCTCTCCAAAATGTCACGAGTCAGAAAAGTCAACGCAGTCAGTTAATGCCATATGAATACATAAGCAAGGGAATGGATGGGGGGAGGGAGGGAGGGAGGGAGGGAGGGAGGGAGGGAGGGAGGGAGGGAGGGAGGGAGGGAGGGAGGGAGGGAGGGAGGGAGGGAGGGAGGGAGGGAGGGAGGGAGGGAGGGAGGGAGGGAGGGAGGGAGGTTATCAGGGAGGGAGGGAGGGAGGGAGGGAGGGAGGGAGGGAGGGAGGGAGGGAGGTTATCAGGGAGGGAGGGAGTGAGGGAGGGAGGGGTAGCTGTCAATCCGTCATCCCTAGCAGCACATTGTGATTTGGGATAACACTGGTTAACAGATCTCTCTGTCTGTGGGTATATATCCAGCGCCCTGCCCGCCGCAGCCTTTTTCTCATGCTAATGGTTGAAGTAGTTATCATGTGTCCCCCATCACTAATACCATAAAGGAGCAGCGTTCGCCAGCCTCTCTGCAGCGTTAGCCAGCAGCACCCCCATACTTTAGGGATTAGTCAATATAATGAGATGCATTTATACGCTTGTTACTTTTGTGGTCAACGGGTAGGAGGGAATGGGACAGGGTTATGGAGAGGTTTTAGTTCGTTCCTTCATACCTCTTTACAATATAACATACACACACATTACCAAGGAGCCAAACTGAACACCATATACAACTATTGAACACAAACAAACGAAACACACAGTAACTTGCAAACTTTCCTATACTTTTAAACCTCAAAACCAAAACACAGCTTTGGCTTTGTGATGAGGGGGGGGGGGGGCAAGCATCATTATCGTCAAACACAAATCTATGCTAAACCACTGAAGACACTCGTTCACTGACACTCGTTTAGTGACACCGTTTTCCTGCCGCTGGGGAGCGTTCAGGGCTGAGTGTGAATCTGTGTCTGCTCCTCCTCCCGCTTAAACCTTCTTGGAGTGGGAATCTCTCTCTCCGTGCTTCAGCGGCTCCAGAGCTCGCCAGGCGGATTTCGGCTGCCGAGGAGCGAGGAGCCTTTAAGGCGTGGAACGCTCCTTTACAAGCAGGCGGTTTATGCAGAGTTAAAGTTGCGTTCAGGGCCGTGCAGCTGTCCCCCATGCATCACTATAACCCTTTAATGAACGCATTAAAAAGAGTGACAGAAAGTTAGTCCCATTGTTGTTTGAAACCAGGCTTTGCTGTGATCTGTTCCCTCGGCAGCTGTTTGATTGACAGGTGGGCTGTCAGGTTGGCAAAGAGGGATGAGATACACCAACGGCTCTCTTATGAACCCTTATGAAGGGTCAAGGTTGAGGGAGAGGCAGGTTGTGAATGGGGAGACAGATAAGACAGGTTCTGAGGGTGAGGGGTGGAGGGGTTGAGGGGGAGACAGAGTGTGTGTGTGTGTGTGTGTGTGTGTGTGTGTGGGGGGGGGGGGGGGGTATGGACTGAAGGAAAATCCATAACACAAATACAGCTGTCAGACGGAATGCAAAGCCAGCCCAGTAATCAGTCTGGCTGGCCAGACCTATTTATGAGGATTCCATACCACACAAACACACCCGCACACCACACATACACACATTCTGTCAAATGAACAAATCACCAACACACCATCTCTCACCCAAACTTTCTCTCATGCACACAACCCCCCCTCATGCCCTATTTATCTACTTCCACAGTCTGTCCATCCATGTCAAATCTCTAAGGTGGCCAAGATGAGTGTACATCACAGTCAGCAGACTGCCAGCTAGCTCCATCCCCACCCAGACACAGACAGGCCGTGCTCAGGTTTTAGAGGTTTATTGCCATAGTGCTTCCTTGTCACAGATTATTGGACTTGTCCCATTTGACTAAAACGCTACATCCACCTCAACCTCTTAGTCCTTTTTCCTGTTCCAGTTTCAGTTCCAGTCATCTCCCTCTCTAGCTCACTGCCCCAACCCTACCCCTTCCCCAAGCCTACACCCTGGTCCTGCTCACTGCTCACTGCCCAAACCCTACCCCTTCCCCAAGCCTACACCCTGGTCCTGCTCACTGCTCACTGCCCCAACCCTACCCCTTCCCCAAGCCTACACCCTGGTCCTAATCACAGCCCTACCCCTTCCCCAAGCCTACACCCTGGTCCTGCTCACTGCTCACTGCCCCAACCCTACCCCTTCCCCAAGCCTACACCCTGGTCCTGCTCACTGCCCCAACCCAACCCCTTCCCCAAGCCTACACCCTGGTCCTGCTCACTGCCACAACCCTACCCCTTCCCCAAGCCTACACCCTGGTCCTAATCACAGCCCTACCCCTTCCCCAAGCCTACACCCTGGTCCTAATCACAGCCCTACCCTTCCCCAAGCCTACACCCTGGTCCTGCTCACAGCCCTACCCTTCCCCAAGCCTACACCCTGGTCCTGCTCACAGCCCTACCTCTTCCCCAAGCCTACACCCTGGTCCTGCTCACAGCCCTACCCCTTCCCCAAGCCTACACCCTGGTCCTGCTCACAGCCCTACCTCTTCCCCGAACCTACACCAGCCCCGGTCCTTCTCACTGCTCCAGACCCATCTTCAGCCAAAGGTCCAAGCCCCGGCCAGTCCCCTTTTTCCTCTCTCGCTGGGTCCCTCCATCACTCTCGCCATCTCCAGTCTCTCCAGTAATGGGTCATAAAACTGGCCTGTGGCTGCCAAGCTCTCTCAGGAGACACTGATCTAATGCTTCCACACATAATGACCCACGCCTGCCTGCCTGCTACACACATACTGTCATTTCCGTCCTCTTCTCTCTCTCTTTCAGTCTCTTCCTCCATCTATGTCTCTCTCCCATTCCCCAGGCCCATAGGAAGTAGTCACTTCCTCTCTCTGTGCTGCAGGGTCGCTCCCTCCCACATCCATCAGCTCTTAACAGACTCACATTATGACTCTAACTCTCTATCAAGCTCTCCATGTTCTCTCTCCCTCTCTCCTTCTATGTTCTCTCATTCTCGCTTCGTCTCTCTTCTACACTCAGACCTCTTCTGCATCACCATAAAATCTGCCCATGGCATCACGACTCTTCTATCTCCCCTTTTCTCTTTTCATTCTCCCACTTTCTTCTGTCTTTCTTCGGACTAGTGATGCTGTCTCAGTCTGATTCTGCTGGCTTTACTTTCCCCAACCCACGGGTCAGCATTTGGCACACAAACACACAGACACATGCACAGAGAAATATTCAGGCCTCCCGTTCTTCCCCATAACAGGTTCAATTAGAACCACATGTGTAATCACGGTTCAGACTAAGGTAATGTGGCAGGGGCTCAACACTCACATCAATCACCTCCCTGATGACCACAGCCAGCAAAACACTACACTCTCATCACCAGCTAGCTAGCTCCACACACAAAACAAACGATCAAACTCCAACCTTTCAATTCCTAATAGAATATATATATTTTTTAAATGAAAACACATTCTCCTCACTTTTAGGCTAGCTCCCAAAAAACAACCAACGTATCAGTCATGAACTGTAGAGGCAACCATTTCATTTGTCATTTTTCCACAGAATCAGTTTTAATGGAAGCGCCGTGATGGAGGCAAATATAGGGATATCGACTGGGTCAAATCCTACACATACCTGTGTCATGTATCGCTGGCTTTACACCTCTCTTCAAAAACACTTTGTAGCAGCAGATAAGCCACTCAACCAATGGCAGGAGAGGTTTCGTGTACATGGGGATAGAGAGTTGGATGGACAGAGCGAGTCCAGAGAAAAGTGTTCAGTATTAGCAACTCTCGGGACATTAAAAACTTCACACACACTACTGTCCATCTCACTTGACTAGAGCCCATATGAATTTAGAATGGCACTCTCTCACACACTCACACAAACACACTCTCTCACACACTCACACAAACACACTCTCTCACACACTCACACAAACACACTCTCTCACACACTCACACAAACACACTCACAGGTGGGTACTCAAGGTAAGAACACTTATAGTATGTTTATGGACCACCATAATAATGTTGCTGTGGAAGGTTTTGAAGCGGTGAGATATTATAGTAAAACAGTCAACACAGTTGTATAATTTGATAGTATAGTAAAGTAGCCACATATTAGTATGTTTACTGTCCGCCTTCTGACGATCTGGAACATGTTCTAGTCACACCCAGGCTCTGACATACGCCCTGTTAAAACCCTGACTACAGCCCCCCCCCCCCCCCCCCCACACACACCCAGGCTCTGACATACACCCTGTTAAAACCCTGACTACAGCCCCCCCTCCCCCCACACCCAGACTCTGACATACACCCTGTTAAAACCCTGACTACAGCCCCCCCTCCCCCCACACCCAGACTCTGACATACACCCTGTTAAAACCCTGACTACAGCCCCCCCTCCCCCCACACCCAGGCTCTGACATACGCCCTGTTAAAACCCTGACTACAGCCCCCCCTCCCCCCACACCCAGACTCTGACATACACCCTGTTAAAACCCTGACTACAGCCCCCCCTCCCCTCACACCCAGGCTCTGACATACACCCTGTTAAAACCCTGACTACAGCCCCCCCTCCCCCCACACCCAGACTCTGACATACACCCTGTTAAAACCCTGACTACAGCCCCCCCTCCCCCCACACCCAGGCTCTGACATACACCCTGTTAAAACCCTGACTACAGCCCCCCCTCCCCCCACACCCAGACTCTGACATACACCCTGTTAAAACCCTGACTACAGCCCCCCCTCCCCTCACACCCAGACTCTGACATACACCCTGTTAAAACCCTGACTACAGCCCCCCCTCCCCCCACACCCAGACTCTGACATACACCCTGTTAAAACCCTGACTACAGCCCCCCCTCCCCCCACACCCAGACTCTGACATACACCCTGTTAAAACCCTGACTACAGCCCCCCCTCCCCCCACACCCAGGCTCTGACATACGCCCTGTTAAAACCCTGACTACAGCCCCCCCTCCCCCCACACCCAGACTCTGACATACTCCCTGTTAAAACCCTGACTACAGCCCCCCCCCCCCCCCCCACCACACCCAGGCTCTGACATACGCCCTGTTAAAACCCTGACTACAGCCCCCCCTCCCCTCACACCCAGACTCTGACATACGCCCTGTTAAAACCCTGACTACAGCCCCCCCCCCCCCACACACACACACACACACACACACACACGCACACACACACACACACACACACACACACACACATGCTTAACTACAACCAAAACATGTTCAAACACACATAATCATTGTCTATCTGTTCCACCCTGATAGTGTCATCTAATCACTTTGTCTATCTGTTCCACCCTGATAGTGTCATCTAATCACTATTACTGGTGTGTTCTTTTTCACTAAATCACTACTGAAACTACAGACACTATTCAGGAAACAGTGAGCAGACTTTTGCTTTCCTTTTACTAAATACACCATGATAGAAAGTACAAAAACATTTTACACACTACACAGATAGAAGAAATATATTCTTCACGACACAGAAAATTCTGCAATATCAGGAACTCAACAAATCAGAAGAGAAAATGTGTGAGAAAAAGACGGCCAGGACAAATTCAACAACAGGACATGAAAAACACTCAGCTGCAGAGGATAATCATTTTTAAAAAGTGTCTGATTCTACCGTCTGCAGCTGAACACACACACACACACAACAGCAGACAGAGCGGCAAGAGAGTCAGCCTTTTTCTGACACCTAGCTTCCTGCCTGTGTCCACTTCATTTCCAAATCACTTCTTTTGCCTCTCAAATACCCTCTCTTTTCTTTCATTATATTCTTTCTTTTTCTCAAAATTCTAATTTTCTCAAACTGCTTTTCTCACATATTCTTTATTATTATACTCTTCTTATCTAAAATATTCTTATTTTTCTTAGAGAGCAAATAGATAGAAAAGTAATAAAGTACTTTTAGTACATCTAATTTCCTAAGAATTACTAGGCAACTACCATCTTAAATAGAGTGGAAAATGTCCCCCTCTCCTTTTCTCCCATGCATGCAGAGAGGAGAGACCTTCACTGCTCCAGTCCAGCCAAATAGCAGGTTCTGTATGACTGTTTGAGCTGAGGCGCTTCAATAATGATAATAGAGTCATTCAAACACTTCTATCTCAAGCCACTTGAAATGATGTCATATCTTCAGTATATGTGGCCCATGCAGGAATAAAACCGCAACTCTGGAATGACAATTATCAAGCTCCATCCAACTGAGCCATCACAACCAGGTTCTCCTCCGTCTTAAAGACTGGTGTGGATCTCTACAGCACATAACACACAGAGAACACACTGCGGAGAGAGCTTCATGCTCTCCCTCATCATCAACTCTAAAGCTATTCCAAAGAAGGAATCAGTTCAGTTGACTTTTCCCAACACTTTGGTTATGAGCAGAGTAAAATAAAAGTAGAAAAGCACAAACAAATAGAATAACACAATCAGAAAGATTAAATTAGGTCAATTAAATTAAAATACAATCTGGACATACCTAAAGGAGGTGAACTGCTTTTAGTCAAATATAAAACGTTTTAAAATACCCTTTTTAAAAAGTGCCTGGTTTTAATTAATTAGTTATTAGGCCTATTCATTTTGGTTATTCAGTTGGAAATTCCCTTCAATTTCTTATATTCTTAAGGAATAAAAACTGGAAACTTATTTTATAAATAACCCTCTGATCTCGTCAGAGAAGAAAATCAGACCGGATGTGTTTGTGAACAATTAAAAGACAACTTGAACGGCAATCCTGAAGTTCTACGGGTGTGAATATATTTTATGCCACCACACATACCACCAACCAAATCCATGTTTTCCCGCCTGGCAGGAGAGTTATTACACGGCTATAAAATGTGAAATACAGCTCTTTCATTCCAGCTAAATATTCTATTAAACCTCCATCAGTGGTGCAATTAAAACTGTGTCACCGTCGCGTTGCGGAAATGCCACCGGTGGCACGCTCAGCCTCGGAGAGAAGGACAGGGGGACAGGAGCCACAAAACAACAGGGGACAAGGAGAGAGGGAGGGAGGGAGAGAGCGAGGCAGGGGGAACACACTAAATAAAATTAATTATGCCAAATGCGCCCCAGCGTCCATCAATCAAGAGGAAATAACGGCCATGTCAGCGCGCGCCCATATGATCTGCCTTTTTCTTTTTAATGTCAGACAGACCGACAGCACCGCGCTGCAACCAACAGCAATTAATTGTCATTTCATTTCTCCCTCCATCCCTCCATCGTGCGGGACATCACTCCGTCTGACATGCGGGACTGTCCCAGATGAAGGCTGATATTTAGTCTAGAGCGCTCAGGGACGGTGATTTAGGGAGATTTATGGGTGTGCTCAAATGTAGAAAATCAACCGCAACAAGGTAGGCGGTGGTGTCTGACAACTTCTAGGCCTACATAGACTTGTTTGAGACAGTGAAATTATTTTAAAATTAATTCTAAATGTATTGATTTAGTAGAAAGCAGATTTCGAAATGATTGAAATTATTTTGTAGGAAATTATAAAACAAACAAAAAATTGCATAACAGGATATGATGAATGAATTAATGTTAGTGAACAAATCCCTAAACGCTGCACTCTCAAATGTCTCCTCACAAAAGCTCAGCTTAAAAGTTTTAAATGAATAGGCTATTTGTTCTTGTGCGTCCGACTATTCTGTTGATTTGGCCTACAGCACCCGCTTGCCTAATTTTCAACATATGTATAACTTTTTTAAATTTGTGGATAACATTTGTATTCATATTCCCAATAGGTCTACATTTAATAAGCGTCAGTTGCTTAATACAGATTTTCATAAATAAATATAATAAAGATTGTGAGAACGTTTGTCTATCCTTTGTCTTTGGAGTTATAGGCTACAATTATTCCTACCTATAAAAAAAAATGAAGAAGTTATTCTAATAACGGTAATAACGGAATCCTTTCTGCTTTTCATGCATTTGGCTTTTATATCTGATGTCAAATTATTCCGACTGTCGGTATAGCCGATTCTGATAAATAGATTATGCATGATTAATAACCGATAATTATCAACGTGTTAAATTATTCCTATGCACTTCATGCCAACTTTGATTTTGAAGCACAATTTCACGTAGGCCTATCACTAGCAGTAGGCCTATAACCTATTGTTTGATAAACGGAAACAATAACAATAATCTGCTGTTTCAGTAGCCTTCTATTACATTTGATCCAATTGTGATTAAAATAAGAGGGACACTATCATAAAGACCGTGAGACCAACTGTCCATAGGCTACCATCCAAGTCAGGAAATTACAAGCCCAATAGCTGCAGACAGAACAGTTTAAAAGAGGACTGGTAAACTATTTGATTTAAAAGTTTTTCCGTGAAAACGAAATATTTGAGCAAATATTTACATTTAGGCCTATTAGTCTTATTGTGTAAATTAAATCTAAAATAAGCAAAAGGCCTAATATTTGGCTAAATGCGAGCCCTTAATATACATGTTTCATTCAAAATTCAACGATCCGAGATCGATTAAGGCCTCATTCGGTGTGTGGTGAACCGGCATTCAATGATCAGAAGGAATTCAAAACGATGGCCGAATGGGTGTGTAAAATTAACACCAGTTATTGGAGGGGCGTTTATAATCAGTTATTTCCAATTGACTCTTTTAGCGTTCGGGCGGCTGAGCACCTCCGTGCTTTTCTTAATTTCAGTCAAATTCACTCCGGATATCTTTGCATCTTTGTCTGAAAAGTTTTTGTTGTTTAATGAGCGAGCGTTTGTGAACCTGACACCTTCCATAAGCCGCGAGGCAGCACGCTGCCGCTGCCCTTCAGTCTACAACTCTTAGGCTATTTCATACCTAAAGTAAAGAAATAAAAAGCAATTCACTAATAAAGTATATGGATTTCATATTAAAACTGAAATATGTTATTTTGATAGCACGTGTTTATCTAGGGGAGAGGCCGCGAGAAAATCGCTAGTGTGTCCTTGCCATTTTCAACGAACTTTTTCTATTGTAGATTATGAAAAACGGCTTCATAGTGTATGGTCTGAAAAGTGGCTGATCTACCGTTTCATGTGTAGACTATAGTGGATGCCAGCCTTGCTGAAACTCACATTATACAATAATAGCCTAGTCACTAACCTAACTTAATCGATATTTGGTTGTTATTGGTTTATGTTGAAAACAATGACAGCCGCAAACAAGTCCAATTGTTGCAGTGTTCTGATTCAATAACACGCGCGCACACTTTCACTTTTGGAGAAACACACGCACAGAGAAAGTGAGAGAGAGAGAGAGAGAGAGAGAGAGAGAGGAGAAGAGAGGAAAAGTAGACGGAAGAATATGTAGATAAGTGTATCAACCTGTTCTTGAATTCTGAAGAAGTCAACTTTCACACCAGTGGTTGGACCATGTGGACAGCCCCGTTTCAGCTCAGCGCAACACCACCCGACGAGTCCACTCTCGGCGACCAAGACGCAAACCAAACAGAACTAAAACTGATCAATCTTGGGATCTAAGATTGGTATCGCAGGACCATTACGTTCAACTACAACCGTGTTCGTTATAATTAGTCCGTCCTTGCTTCCTTTCTTTCCCTTTTGTTGTGCGTCCTCTCTCTCTCTCTCGGAGTGGGCACTGTAGTGAAGTCAGAACAATACTAGACTAGCTAGTTTCACTAACTCACACACAGGCTGCATGCGCAGCCCTCCGGGAAGTTGATGGAGAGAAAGCACGGAGCTTTTCGGGCTGTTCGTGGCCTCCCCTTACTCTGTTTTGATCCCGCTATCTCGCTGTTATTCAGATCCTAACCCCTCCACAAGTCCCAATGACGATACTCGATTCAGTTTTTGGCATCCCGTCTGTCGCTCGCTCGTTCGCTGGTAAATCAGTGATGAATTACTCGGGTTGTGTGTTGGTTGAGGATATGTTGGGGGACAGTTTGCTCTCTACCGTAATGCCTCTAAAATAGGTGCGCGTTCACATCTCGCCGTGACTCACTAGTGGCGGAGCATAATAAGAAAACACTGCACATGAAGGCAGCCAGTGCGAGGTGCCAGACTGCTATGTGTAAGTGCGTGTGCGCGTGCGTGCGTGTGAGCGCCTCGCCTGGTGAAGGCACTGATCTTTTGACCTCTGCATCGCGGCTGAGTTTGTCTATTGTGGAGCCAAGCAGCAACAGATGTTCCTCTATACAGAGAGAAACCTTGGAAACTGTTAACAACAAAGTACTCTCTAAACAACAACGTCATTATTTTATTTTATTTGATAGAGTTACATAAGATTAATGAGATTCAATATTTGAAGGCCAAGTTTCACTTGACTCCTCCTGAACTATTTCCTAGTTTAGTGCTTTCATTTGTTAATTGACATAATCTGGGTCAAGAAAAAATGTCAGGAAGACTGACTCAGGAGCTGTTTAAAGAGTGACTGCCCCTATAAACCAACAAATCTCTTTGAAAACGGTCAATGTGGTATCGATAAGAGTCTGAAAAAAATGTATTTTAGTGTCAAAATCGACTACAAAGTTTAAATAGAAAATGTTTGGTTATAAAGTCAGTCTTGTCAAAAGTCAGAGTTTGGAACCTGAGTGTGTCAATGGGTAAATGAAGGTTGGGTTTGGACTACAATTATGTCAACAATTCATGCCCCCTTTTCCCTATTGACTTCTCTAGGGTAGTGGGCAGCATTTGGAATTTTGGATGAAAAGTGTGCCCAAATTAAACTGCCTTCTACTCAGGCCCAGAAGATGGGATATGCATATAATTAGTAGATTTGGATAGAAAACACTCTAAAGTTTCCAAAACGGTTAAAAATTATGCCTGTGAGTATAACAGAACTGATTTGGCAGGCGAAAACCTGAGAAAAATCCATTCAGGAAGTAGGTTTTTACGGATATAAAGAGAGACTTTATCGAACAAAAGGAACATTTATTGAATAAATTAATGTCTTCTGAGTGCAACCATATGAAGATCATCAAAGGTAAGGGATTAATTTGATCTCTATTTCTGACTTGTGTAACTCTTCTACTTGGCTGGTTACTGTTTGTAATGATTTGTCTGCTGGGCTATGTTCTCAAATAATTGTAAGGTATGTTTTCGCCGTAAAGCATTTTTGAAATCTGACACCGTGGTTGGATTCACAAGAAGTTAATATTTTAACCTATGTTAAATAGTTGTATTTTTTCTGAATTTTTATAATGAGTATTTCTGTATTTGAATTTGGCGCTCTGCAATCTCACTGGATGTTGGCCAGCTGGGACGCTAGCGTCCCAAATACCCTAGAGAGGTTAACTGGTGTTTTCTGGGAAAGACTGGGCGAATTTGCTTTGCATGGGTGGGCGGAGATCCTTAGTAGGATCAATGGAATGGTCGAAAATGAGCCAACCCCACACACCCGGAGCACCGCGTCGCGCAAAACGAACTCGCCCACTGAAACATCTTCCCCAGACAAGACCTGTGGTTAGTACTTGCCCTGGTTCGGGAAATAGCTGCCAGTGAAAATAGGCTTCCATGAAGTTGTTCAACAATCTGGGGCAGATGGCTAGGATATGGATTACATCCGACTAGTTTTGTTTATAGCTAACTAGGGCTCCCGAAAAGCGCAGCGGTCTATGGCACTGCATCTCAATGCTAGGTAGCCTTCTACTGTAGCGTCACTACAGACCCTGGTTTGAATCCAGGCTGTACCCCAACTGGTTGGGAGTCCCATAGGGTGGCGCACAATTGGCCCAGTGTCATCTGAGTTAGGGTTAGGCCGGTATAGGCCGTCATTGTAAATAAGCATTTGTTCTTAACTGACTAGACTAGTTAAATAAAGTGTTTTTTTTTATTAAAAGCTAGCTACATGTCATTATTTGATAGGCTATGCCGCTATGATACTGTGATGTAACCAGCTAAATTCCTCCTGACAGAGCTGGAGTAACTGAGTCAGGTTTGTAGGCCTGCTTGCTCGCTCACGCTTTTTCAGTTCTGACCATAAGTTTTCTATAGGATTTCGGTCAGAGATTTGTGATGGCCAATCCAAAACCTTGACTTTGTTGTCCTTAAGCCATTTTGCCACATCTTTGGAAGTATGCTTGGGGTCATTATCCATTTGGAAGACTAATTTGCAACCAAGCTTTAACTGATGTCTTGAGATGTTGCTTCAATATAGCCACATAATTTAACTTCCTCATGAAGCCATCTATTTTGTGAAGTGCACCAGTCCCTCCTGCAGCAAAGCACCCCCACAACAAGATGCTGTCACCCCCATGCTTCACTGTTGGGATGGTGTTCTTTGGCTTGCAAGCCACCCCCTTTTTTCTCCAACCATAACGATGGTCATTATGCCCAAAATGTTCTATTTTTGTTTCATCAGACCAGAGGACATTTCTCCAAAAAGCACGATCTTTGTCCCCATGCGCAGTTGCAAACCGTAGTCTGGCTTTTTTATGGCAGTTTTGGAGCAGTGGCTTCTTCCTTGCTGAGCAGCCTTTCAGGTTATGTCGATATATGACTCGTTTTACTGTGGATATAGATACTTTTGGCTACAAGAATGATCAGATTAATATTGCCATTGAGAAAATTCAAAACAAAACGAGACATGACCTTTTTCAAGGTCAGTCTCGCAAAAAGACGCATTCTTGCGTTCTAACTACCCGCTATTCAACGTGCTCTGAACAAGTTAAGGGAATTGTTCACAAACATTGGCACATCCTAAAATCCGATGATAGTCTCGGTAATGTGTTTTCGGACCTTCCCTTGGTCGTATTCTCGTGGGGCAGAAATCTCAGAGATCAATTGGTAAACTCTGATTTACCACCCCAAGATATTCCTGAACAACGTCTATTTGCGCCCCTAGTGGATGAAAATTACAAATGGAATGGCTGTGCTCAATGCAATGGCACTTATAAATGTAGATCCTTCAAACACCAACAAACAGGGAAATCGATCCCAATAAAAGGTGTTATTACGTGCTCCACTAAGGCAGTTATTTATCTTATAACTTGTCCTTGTGGTAAAAATGATGTAGGTAAAACAAAGTGCGAATTAAAAGTACGTATTTCAGAGCATCGTAGCACCATTAGGTGTAAAAACTTTACTTATCCAGTTGCGGCCCACTTCTTGGAGGCAGGCCACTCGATTTCGTCTCTGCGTTATATTGGCATCGAACATGTCACCCTCCCTAGGAGAGGGGGTGACCTTGATAATTTATTGTTAAAACGAGAGGCTGCCTGGATCTTTAATTTAAAGACCCTTGCGCCCTTCGGTCTCAACGTAGACTATGATCTGAAGCCATTCTTGTGATTATTGTGACTTTGCCATTGTAATTGTGTGTAAACTTGTATAGTCAAATTAATCTATGATCGTATGCTATCCATTTGTTTGTATGCTGTTCTTTGTATGACATTTTAATATTTGATTATTAACCAATGATATTAGGCCACTCCTGGCCATGTATTTTGACACTATATAAACGAGTCATCCCGCAGTGTTTGTGATTATACCCTGATGAAGACAGCTTGGCTGTCGAAACGTTGGTATTACATTTTTGCATCTGAGCTCCAAGAGTGTGCGTCTCTCTTTTATTTTCAAGTTTCCACTCCGCTAGCCAGCACCTCGTCTTAATAGGTGTGCGTTTCTTTTTCTTCCAGATAGATACTTTTGTACCTGTTTCCTCCAGCATCTTCATAAAGTCCTTTGCTGTTGTTCTGGGATTGATTTGCACTTTTCGCACCAAAGTACGTTAATCTCTAGGAGATGGAACGCGTCTCCTTCCTGAGCAGTATGATGGCTGCGTGGTCCCATGGTGTTTATACTTGCGTACTATTGTTTGTACAAATAAATGTGGTACCTTCAGGAGTTTGGAAATTGCTCCCAAGGATGAACCAGACTTGTGGAGGTCTACATTTTTTTCTGAGCTCTTGGCTGATTTTTTTAAATTTTCCCATGATGTCACGCAAAGAGGCACTGAGTTTGAAGGTTGGCCTTGAAATACATCCACAGGTACACCTCCAATTGACTAAAATTATGTCAATTAGCCTATCAGAAGCTTCTAAACCCATGACATAATTTTCAGGAATTTTTCAAACTGTTTAGAGACACAGTCAACTTAGTGTTTGCAAACCTCTGACCCACTGGAATTGTGATACAATGAATTATAAGTGAAATAATCTGTCTGTAAACAATTGTTGGAAAAATGACTTGTGTCATGCACAAAGTAGATGTCCTAACTGACTTGCCAAAACTATAGTTTGTTAACAATAAATGTGTGGATTGGTTGAAAAACGAGTTTAAATTACTCCAACCTAAGTGTATGTAAACTTCCGACTTCAACTGTATACTATCCCTCATCTATCCACTATCCTATGACCCTCCTGCATGGCAATGCCACCAGCCATACTGCTCATTCTGTGCATGAATTCCTGCAAGACAGGGATGTCAGTGTTCTGCCATGGCCAGCGAAGAGCCCAGATCTTAATCCCATTGAGCACATCTGGGACCTGTTGGATCGGAGGGTGAGGGCTAGGGCCATTCCCACAAGACATGTCCGGGAACTTGCAGTTGCCTTGGTGGAAGAGTGGGATAACATCTCACAGCAAGAACTGGCAAATTGGGTGCAGTCCATGAGGAGGAGATGCACTGCAGTAGTTAATGCAGCTGGTGGCCACCCCAGATACTGACTGTTACTTTTGATTTTGACCCCCCTTTGTTCAAGAACACATTATTCCATTTCTGTTAGTCACATGTCTGTGGAACTTGTTCAGTTTATGTCTCAGTTGTTGAATCTTGTTATGTTCAATCAAATATTTACACATGTTAAGTTTGCTGAAAATTAACACAGTTGACAGTGAGAGGACATTTCTTTTTTTGCTGAGTTTATAACAATGTGCAAATATCACACTTGCCTTTTATCCTTTATTGTAATTAACAAAAGACAATTAAAAGTCATAGATGTGTCTTGTATAATTTTAGTACAAGGTCTTTCCCAATTCAGATATCAGTTTTGACCCTCACTAACTTCTACAGATGCACCATTGAGAGCATTCTGTCGGGCTGCATCACCGCCTGGTATGGCAACTGCTCAAACGCATGGCTCTCCAAAGGGTGGTACAGGCAGCCCAGTGCATCACAGGGAAGATGCTGCCTGCGCTTTAGAACATCTACAGCACCCGGTTTCAATGGTAGGCCAAGATGATCATTAAGGATTTCAGCTACCCGAGCCAGGACGGTTCACTCAGCTACCATCCGACAGACGGAGACAGTACAGGTGCATCAGAGCTAAGACCGAGAGACTAAAAAACATATTTTATTACCAGGCCATCAGACTGTTGAACAGCTATCACTAGCCATCTACCAGGTGATGCACACTCACACACATAAAGCACACACACAAGCTATCACACACACACACCTCATACTCACACACACACACACACACACACACACACACACACACACACACACACACACACACACACACACACACACACACACACACACACACACACACACATTCACACACACAGCCAACGCTGTTTTCCCATGCTATAGAGATACTGGTCACTTCCCATTTCACACTCTGAATTTAAATACTGTATCGCCGACATAGCTCATCATAATAGTTCTACTACTGTACACCAAATATTTATTCATAACATAGCTTACTCTAATATACTGTATCTACTGCTGTACAAATAATTCTTAGCTGATCTTGTTTACAATTCTCCGGTATACATATACTGTAGATTGCATTTGATTACTAGCTGCTGTCAGCTTAGCTAAATACAAAGTCATTGCAGATGACTAACTGACTAACTGAATTAGCTAACCATCTTGAGATGGCAAGTCAGGGGAGAAGTCCTTAACTTAAAACTTTTTTCCCCATACGGAAAAATTATATATTGACATATATTTCACAGGTGTTTTATATTTTTGTTTCATCAGACCAGAGGACATTTCTCCAAAAAGCACGATCTTTGTCCCCATGCGCAGTTGCAAACCGTAGTCTGGCTTTTTTATGGCAGTTTTGGAGCAGTGGCTTCTTCCTTGCTGAGCAGCCTTTCAGGTTATGTCGATATATGACTCGTTTTACTGTGGATATAGATACTTTTGGCTACAAGAATGATCAGATTAATATTGCCATTGAGAAAATTCAAAACAAAACGAGACATGACCTTTTTCAAGGTCAGTCTCGCAAAAAGACGCATTCTTGCGTTCTAACTACCCGCTATTCAACGTGCTCTGAACAAGTTAAGGGAATTGTTCACAAACATTGGCACATCCTAAAATCCGATGATAGTCTCGGTAATGTGTTTTCGGACCTTCCCTTGGTCGTATTCTCGTGGGGCAGAAATCTCAGAGATCAATTGGTAAACTCTGATTTACCACCCCAAGATATTCCTGAACAACGTCTATTTGCGCCCCTAGTGGATGAAAATTACAAATGGAAACACCTACTCATTCAAGGGTTTTTGTTAAATTTGACTATTTTCTGTATCGTAAAATAATAGTGAAGACATCAAAACTTTGAAATAACACATATGGAATCATGTAGTACCCTAAAAAAGATTTAGACAAATCTAAATATTCTTCAAAGTAGCCACCCTTTGCCTTGATCACAGTTTTACACAGTCTTTGCATTCTCTCAACCAGCTTCACATGAAATGCTTTCCCAACCGTCTTGAAGGAGTTCCCACATATGCTGAGCACTTGTTGGCTGCTTTTCCTTCACTCTGCGGTCCAACTCATCCCAAACCATCTCAGTTGGGTTGAGGTTGGTTGATTGTGGAGGCCAGGTCATCCAGAAATCTCACATTTGGACTCATCAGACCAAAGGACAGTTTTACACTGGTGTAATGTCCATTGCTCATGTTTCTTGGCCCAAGCAAGTCTCTTCTTCTTATTGGTGTGCTTTAGTAGTGATTTCTTTACAGAAATTCGACCATGATGGCCTGATTCACACAGTCTCCTCTGAACAGTTGATGTTGAGATGTTTCTCTTACTTGAACTCTGTGAAGCATTTATTTGGGCTGCAATTTCTGAGGTGCAGTTAACTCTAATGAAGTTATCCTCTCCAGCAGAGGTAACTATGGGTCTTCATTTCCTGTGGCGGTCCTCATGAAAGCCAGTTTCATCAGAGCGCTTGATGGTTTTTGTGAATGCACTTGAAGAAACGTTCAAAGTTCTTTACATTTTCCAGATTGACTGACCTTAATGTCTTAAAGTAATGATGGACTGTCATTTCTCTTTGTTTATTTGAACTGTTCTTGCCATAATATTGACTTGGTCTTTTACCAAATAGGGCTATCTTCTGTATACCACCCCTACGTTGTCACAACTCAATTGATTGGCTCAAAAGCATTAAGAAGGAAAGAAATTCCACAAATCAACTTTTAACATGGCACACCTGTTAATTGATTTGCATTCCAGGTGACTACCTCATGAAGCTGGTTGAGAGCATGCCAAGAGTGTGCAAAGTTGTCATCAAGGCAAAGGGTGGCTACTTTGATGAATCTCAAATATAACATATATTTTGATTTGATTAACACTTTGTTGGTTACTACATGATTCCATATGTGTTATTTCATAGTTTGGATGTTTTCACAATTATTCTACAAAGTAGAAAATAGTAAAAATAAAGAAAAACAGTTGAATGAGTAGGTGTGTCCAAACTTTTGACTGGTACTGTATGTTCATGTTCAAGTGTCTTTTCGAAAAATAAAAAGCTAATGTATTGTTTATTATATTTTGTTAGTGGCAGGTAGGCTATACACAAATAGCTGCAGAATTGATGTTAAACTACAACTCAATGATCAAGCGTTTGCATGCAGAATGTCACTTTGGGAACCTAATGCTGAGGTACAAGAGGTTGATAGAGACTCAACATTTTTATCGGGGTAGAGAAGGTTATGAGGTGTGAGTGTATTTGATTGATTTATATATTTGATCATTACAATTCTAAATATGTTTAAATACACTGAGTTTAACAAACATTAGGAACACCTTCCTAATATTGAGTTTTTGCCCTCATAACAGCCTCAATTCGTCAGGGCATGGACTCTACAAGGTGTTGAAAGCGTTCCACAGGGATGCTGGCCCATGTTGACTCCAATGCTTCCCACAGTTGTGTCGGGTTGGCTGGATGTCCTTAAGGTTCTTAATGTTTTGTATACTCAGTGAATATTTATATTGTCCAATTATAATACACATTTTCTGCATGGTTTTATAGCAAAGTTATCTTAGCTTACCTTGCTGTCACTACACTAACGTTACTGCTCTTGTTGTTGTTATTGAATGGAAAAGAAGCAATAAGTTATAAGAAGAGCTTAGAATCATTTCTGTCTAGCTATAAAACCTGATTGTGCTTTCACTATAAGCTTTTAACATGAGAGAATGCTGGCAGTTCGCCAGTTCGCCTTGACAATAGGCCACGACTGCCCTAAATCATAACGCCTTCATTAGCTTGATCAATACCGCCAAAGAGGTGTTTGGGGGGGGGGGGGGGGGGGCTGAAGTGATCAGTACACTGGCCTTATTCTCACAGACCGACTACACCTCACAGAACACCCCCAACACACACACACCATACACCTCCTGCCCCACCTCCCTAACACAGACACACACACACACACACACACACACACACACACACACACACACACACACACACACTAAGAAGTTCTGCCAAAAACACTTTGTTCTGATCACAGCCATATATTTGCTGTGGATTGATCAGTTTTAATTGGAGTGACTGAATGGTAATGACAGATACATTTTTCACTGTGTCAGACTATGAGTTGATGAAGGTGTTAAATAGCCTGGGTATCTGCTTGTTCCTACACTCAATAACCTTGTACTGTGGCAGGCCTGGGTATCTGATTTCCTGCACTCAATAACCAGACACTATGGCTAACCTGGGTACCTGTCTTCCTACATGACTCCAACACCTTCATTAAGTTTGCCGACGACACAACAGTGGTAGGCCTGATTACTTACAACGATGAGACAGCCTATAGGGAGGAGGTCAGAGACCTGGCAGTGTGGTGCCATGACAACAACCTCTCTCTCAACTCGATCAAGACAAAGGAGATTATTGTGGACTACAGAAAAAGGAGGACCAAGCATGCCCCCATTCTCATCGACGAGGCTGTAGTAGAGCAGGTTGAGAGCTTCAAGTTCCTTGGTGTCCACATCACCAACAAACTATCATGGTCCAAACTCACCAAGACAGTCATGAAGAGGGAATGACAGCGCCTATTCCCCTTCAAGAGACTGAAAAGATTTGGCATGGGTCCTCAGATCCTCAAGAAGTTCTACAGCTGCACCATCGAGAGCATCCTGACTGGTTGCATCACCGCATGGTATAGCAACTGCTCAGCCTCCGACCGCAAGGCACTACAGAGGATAGTGCGTACGGCCCAGTACATCACTGGAGCCAAGCTTCCTGCAATCCAGGACCTCTATATGTCAGAGGAAGGCTCTAAAAATTGCCAAAGACTCCAGCCACCCCAGTCATAGATTGTTCTCTGTGCTACCGCCCGGCAAGCGGTACCGGAGCCCCAAGTCTAGGTCCAAAAAGCTTCTTAACAGCTTCTACCCCAAAGCCATAAGTCTCCTGAATAGCTAATCAAATGGCTATCCGGACTATTTGCATTGTCCCCACCCCAGCCCCCATTTTTACACTGCTGATACTCTCTGTTTATTATCCTTGCATAGTCACTTTACCTCTACCTACATGTACATACATATTACCTCAAATACCTCGAGTAACCGGTACCCCCGCAAATTGATTCTGTACCGGAACTCCCTGTATATTGCCTTGCCAATGTTATTTTATTGTTGCTCCTTAATTATTTGTTATTTTTATATTTTTATTATTTACATTTTTAATTTAATTTAATTATTTTTACCCCAGTTTATTTTAGTAAATACTTTCTTAACACTTTATTTTCTTATAACTGCATTATTGGTTAAGGGCTTGTAAGTAAGCATTCGGTGCATGTGAAAAATGCAATTTGATTTGATTTGATTGACTTTACACTATAGCTAGCCTGGGTACCTGACTGTTCCTACCTTCAATAACCTAACCTGGGTACCTGAGTTCCTATGCTCAATAACCTTACACTGTGGCTGTGAAAACGAGTGTGCTGATTGTGGTGACACGGGCAGTTCATATTGGATGAAGAGTTGGTTCAAGCATAAAGGAGTAACGTATTGAGGATGGTACAACTCCTCCAGGTGTAGGAAAGTGTTCAGCAGTTTTTTTGTACAGTAACTAGGTATTGTAATGCATGTACAAATTCCAATATGTGACTCATTTCAGGAAACTAGGCACATGTCACTACTTCACAGGAGAGGCAGTTGAATGTTTTTTTATTTTTTTTATCTAAATGCGTTTTTTTACAGAAATGCTTTCTGGAACATGTGAGCTTTCATGTGCCTTAATAACAAACTTGGATGCCATCTGTAAATAAGGATACAATTGTTAATTTACGAGTCTAGTTGGTTTAGTCACATAAAAGGTCAGGAACCTTCCCGCTAGCCATGATTGGCTGAGATAATGAGTGGGCTGGACATGCAAAGAGATGAGTTTGGATTGGTCTGCCATGTAACACGCTTCTGTCTATATTGAGCGGCTCAGTATGTGTAGGTAATCCTTTCTAACGCAGATTTTTTTTTAAAGATAGCTCTCAACTTTCTGGAGGACTGAGTTTTGAAATCAGTGGAATGCCCGGTGGAAGCAAAGTATGATAACTAATGAGATGGAGAAAATTCAGGTGTTTGATTGCAAATGCAGAGGGAGTCTAAAAGAGAACACAGAATGTTGTTGAATAAAACACCTGTCACTGGATTACATCTTCAAACTAAGGGCAACCGTGGCATCAGTGACAAAGAGGGAGAAGCTTTCATCCATGTAAACGGGTAAGGGGGTCTAGCTAGCTACCTTTTCAGATATTATATGTTTCAAATGTTGTCAGAAAGTCATTTTCATTGCATGTTAAAGCATGCACAGTAGGCTCGCTAGCTAGTGTTAGCTGGCTAGGTGGCTCGCTAGCTAATGTTATGTGTATGACCTGTGTTAGTAATATTATTTGTATCTCAGATCCATTTGCATTGCTAGTTATAGCCTAATGTTAGCTAGCTAACATTGAACCTAGTTGGTTATCGTTTAGCTACCTGTAGATTCATGCAGGGTAAGAACGTTGGGATTAGTGTTCATTGTTTTTCTAGCTATCTAGCTACTTGTCCAAACAAAATACTCTACTATGCAAGTAAACATTTCACTGTACCTTTTACACCTTCTGTATCCTGTGTATGTGACAAAAAACGTTGATTTTATTTGATATAGTGTGTGTTTTCCAGAGATGATAATGGGAAGAACAACATTACCTACACCAAAGTCAAATTAGAATATAACGTTAGGCCAACAAGGCAGTTTACAAGTTCTAAAATTCTCTGGTAGAATGCCCTGCTTTTATTTCATCACACTCACAACCGTAATCAATTTTTTTGAAATTAGCTTGCCATTAACTTGTAAATAATGATCTTGTTGTGAGTTTATTTTCCTGTAATAATGAATGATATGTCGATAGACGTTGTATAAACCAGGCTTTAGTCTTGAAATCTTTGGTTGTTTAGTACACAACCATACTCACTGTTTAGCACATGGCTTCACATGTGAATCCTTAAATAGATGGGTGTGGCTACGGCTTAAAAGGGTGTGAACAATGTTGAATGGGTGTAGACAAATTGGAGCTCTCCAATAGGTGTACCAAAACATTCAAGGGCCATTTTCTCAGTTGATCAATTTTCAAAGCAGAATTACTTTCCCATTGTTCTTCAACTGCAGTGTATGATATAATATTTTCTACATCTGAGTTTACTGTACTTTTATACAGTATAAAAATCACAATTTAAATGTTTTCTACATAAGACCAAATCGAACCGGTTGGTCACATAGGCAATCACACCACATAATAAAAATGTGCAGGCCTACCTATAATTATAATCAACCTATAATTTGTGACATTTATTATGAAGGAGTTTTGAAAAGTGAGTCCCTGTTCTAAAAGGCATAATTTAAGAGTAATGTAAAACTAACACATGTAAGACTGTTTGTTTGTTCATTTACACTTTGTACCAGGGAAAATATATACACAAAAACTGACACACAGGTCTAAAATTAGCCTCACAATTCATCTCAGGTGATGCATACAAAAGGCTGCTTGTTTACTGGTGACTGTGTGTGTGTGTGTGTGTGTGTGTGTGTGTGCATGCTCGCGGAGCACAGTGCCAATATGATGTGTTTACTCTCTCTGGCAGAGCAGAGGAATGCAAAGGGAGTCCTGCCTCTCTGATGCAGATTGTTTGTGTGTGTTTATGTTTGTTTGTTATGTTGGTTGGCTGGTTGTTTGTTTCTGGGTTACATCAAGTCCTTGGAAACAGTCAAAGGAGTAAACAGACTGGGTAGACAGAAATGTCCTAGTAATCACCAGCAGGGCCAAGCCAGGCCAACATAGACTAGACCAGGCCAGGCTATAAACAATGGCAGATCATGTCTGTGGAAACGTAACCCTTGGAGCCTGTTTGGACCCTCCTGTAGCCTCCATTTAAGAGTGCTGTGGCACTGTAAAGGGGACCTGCTTTATAATATATTTATCTCATTTTATGAATGAATTGACAGAAACACTGTTGGGCACTTTCACTTCCACCCGTTTCCCACTCCCATTTAGTATCCGTCTCTGTGTTAATCACGGGTAATAATTATCGAAGTGGACAGGTAATTAAATTAAAGCATAATTGGCTACATGAGTTGGCTGTAGTACAACATTTCCCCTTATAATGAAAGAGAAATATGGGAGCATTCACCCAGACTGTCAGAGCTGAAAACACCACGCTTCCTCCTTGACACCCTCACACTGCCTTTGAAAGAGGAGAGAGAGAGTAAAGGAGAAGGTGAGTGTGTTAAGTTGTCCATGTGTGTGTCACAGTGGAGGCTCCTCAGTGGAGGAAGTGGAGGACCATCCCCCTCAGTGAATTTCATAAAAACATTTAAAGTTATCCTTTTAAGATAAAACTATACTAAATGTATTCACGTCACCAAATAATTTATTAAAACACAATGTTTTGCAATTAAGGTCTACAGTAGCCTCAACAGCACTCTGTAGAGTAGCACCATGGTGTAGCCGGAGGACAGCTATCTTCTGTCCTCCTCTGGGTACATGGACTACAAAACCTAGGAGGCTCATGGTTCTCACCCACTTCCATAGACTTACACAGTAATTATGACAACTTCCGGAGGACGTCCTCAAACCTATCAGAACTCTTGCATTATGAACTGACATGTTGTCTACCCAATCAAAGGTTCAGAGATTTAATCTAGTACTGAAATCATAATGTGGGTGAGTAGTTGATTCAAAGACAGAGAAAGACAATAGTTTAACAGTTTTTAACAAATCAATTTATTCTAAAATGAAAGAGAAGCAAGAGAGCGTTAGAGAGAGATTTTGTCTTTTTTTTTCACTTTCAGTTTCACTTACTTAGCTAGCAAATGCAGCTAGCTAGTTCAGCCTACTCAAACACCCTGCTCAAACAGAGGAATGATATGTTAGCTAGCTGGCTTTGACTATCCAACACAACACTGTAACTCTTCCAAGTCAAGGTAAGCGTTTGGTTTTACTAATTTATTACCACTGGGGCCCACCAGTGTAAATGCTAAACTGCTAACTGACTATACACTGTAAAGTTACTGCATGATTGTAACGGGTTTACTAACGCGTTACTCGTAGTTCTGTTAGCTTTGTTGACTATGACGTTACTTTAGTTAATATGGTGACAACAATGTAGGCTGTGAATAGCAATTATGATATGGTATGGCTTGAAAATAGTGTATTGAATGTGTCACTGTCTGTCACCTCAACATTTTCTCTTGACCTGTGTGCACCTACGTTGTAATCATTCATAGGCTAGGTTGTAGAAACCTCATGATGGTCATAGGGAACATTTTAGTATCATGTACTGTAGTAGACTAAACCTATCGATGTTATGTTGAACTGGGTGAATGGAATATGAATGACTGTCTTCTAATATGCTGTAATAGAAATGAGGCCAGGCTCATGAAAAAAAATGTGTCCTCCATCATAAACATCAATGACCGCCGCTGGTTTGTAGGAATGTGTGTTACCTCGCTTATGTGTGTGTGAAAGAGAGAGAGGTTGTTTGTGTGTGTGTGTGTGTGAGAGAGAGAGAGAGAGAGAGAGAGAGAGAGAGTGAGAGAGATTGTTTATGTGTGTGTGTGTGTGTGTGTGTGTGTGTATGTTTGTGTGTGTATGCGTTTGTGTGTGTCAGTGAGAGGGGGATGTTTGTGTGTATGTTTGTGTGTGTCAGAGAGAGGGGGATGTTTGTGTGTGTTTGTGTGTGTGGTAACTGCATGAAAAAAATAGCATCTTTAAAAAGCCATCTGGGAGCGATGTAGTAAAATAAAACGACAATAAAATAAAAGTTACTGCTGCTGATATTTACAAACAATCCCCAAATCCCCAAACTGCCCTGAGAATCAAACCCAGACTGGAACACACACACGCACACGCACACGCACACACACACACACACACACACACACACACACACACACACACACACACACACACACACACACACACACACACACACACACAGACACAGACACACACACACACACACACACACACACACCCACACACACACACACACACTCACAGAGAGAGAGAGAGAGAGAAAGAGAGAGAGGGAGAGCACATAAACACAAATACACATGCTTATGCAAACACAGACGCACAGGCCCTGTGGTTTTTACAGAGTCAACAACAACAGCAGACTGTGGTTGAGCAGAACTAGTGATATCAGACATGGCTGGTTGCATTGGAACAATATCATCATATGGAAGGACTTGCATTTATACAGCTCATTTATCCAACTCAATGCACTTTATGTATGGAGCTATCTCAGTCCTTCTATCATACGTGTCTGTAGCTAACAACCATCTGGCACCACCTATAGCACCCATCCCATTAGAACTAGGGAAGTGATCATGCACTGTAAAAAAAATATGTATAGATATATTAATTGTAAGGCAACCAGGTGCAATATGATTGTGAGTTTGCGCAACAAAAATGTTGAGCAAACTCAACAAAAAGTTGTTGAGTAAACTGAATGTTATAGCAGCTGGTTTAATTTTGACAGTGTGTAAAAGTGTGGGATGAGGTGGGGGATGAGGTGGGGCATGAGGTGGGTGATGAGGTGGGGGATGAGGTGGGGGATGAGGTGGGGGATGAGGTGGGGGATGAGGTGGGGCATGGATGAAGATGAGGTAAATGATAGGGAGGAGTGAGTAAACTGAATGTTATAGCAAGTGGTTGAATTTTGACAGTGTGTAAAAGTTTGGGATGAGGTGGGGGATGAGGTGGGGCATGAGGTGGGTGATGAGGTGAGGCATGGATGAGGATGAGGTACATGATAGGGAGGAGTGTATGTGTGGGTGCATGTACAGTTATTGCCAGCCGTACATATTAGGGAGGTGTTCCTAATGTTTGTAATACTCTGTGTATATTTTCGATTTTAATGACAGTTCTTTTTTCATTCATTTTCACTGGGAAGACAATGAAACTGATGACCACATTTTACTAGCAGAATTATTAGTAGAAAGGTGCAAAAACGACATTGATTGGCTGTGCATCAAAGTACTAGCTCCATGCCAACTGTCTTTAAAATAAAACATTTAACATTACATTTACAAAAATAAAATGCTTTTGAAAGGTTGAAAATCAAATAAGGTGTGGTGAACAAAAGGTTGTTTTCATTTAAATTATTTAAGAAAAGGGTGCCAATATATTTGTGGTTAGAGCGTTGGACTAATAACCAGAAGGTTGCAAGTTCAAACCCCCGAGCTGACAAGGTACAAATCTGTCATTCTGCCCCTGAACAGACAGTTAACCCAATGTTCCTAGGCCGTTATTGAAAATAAGAATTTGTTCTTAACTGACTTGCCTGGTTAAATAAAGGTAAAAAATATATATATATATTTGGCCACAACTGTATTATTGTGTGTGTGTAGTGGCCTCCACTATAACTTAGAATAGCTGGTGTGATTGGTGGGAGGATCACAAGGAGAATCCGCAGCCTTTTGTCATTGATATGTTTACTGGTACAGCGGCTCCCCATTACAGCATACAGACAGATACAACACACAAACCCCCCCCACATACACACAGTTTACAACACCCCCCCGCGAACAGTTTACAACCCCCCCACATACACAGTTTACAACCCCCCCACATACACAGTTTACATAACTCCCATACACACAGTTTACATAACCCCCCCACATACACAGCTTACATAACCCCACCACACACACAGTTTACATAACCCCCCCACACACACTGTTTACATAACCCCCCCACACACAGTATACATAACCCCCCCACACACACTGTTTACATAACCCCCCCCCACACACACACACAGTTTACAACCCACCCGCACACACACTGTTTACATTACCCCCCCACATACACACAGTTTACATAACACCCCCACATACACACAGTTTACATAACACCCCCACATACACACAGTTTACATAACACCCCCACATACACACAGTTTACATAACACCCCCACATACACACAGTTTACATACCCCCACACACACAGTTTACATACCCCCACACACACACACAGTTTACATAACCCCCCCACACACACTGTTTACATAACCCCCCACGCATACAGTTTACATAACCCCCCCACACACACAGTTTACATAACCCCCCCACATACACACAGTTTACATACCCCCCCCACACACACAGTTTATATAATCCACCCACACACACAGTTTACATAACCCCCCCACATACACACAGTTTACATACCCCCCACACACACACATACACAGTTTACTTAACCCCGCCACATACACACAGTTTACATACACACCACACATAGATAAAACAAATGGACATGTTTATCACTCCAACCCTCTTTCTTTCCACACTCCTCTGCTGTCGGTCTCTTCTCCTGCTGTGTTCTCCTCTGCTGTCTGTCTCTTCTCCTGCTGTGTTCTCCTCTGCTGTCTGTCTCTTATCCTGCTGTGTTCTCCTCTGCTGTCTGTCTCTTCTCCTGCTGTGGTCTCCTCTGCTGTCTGTCTCTTCTCCTGCTGTGGTCTCCTCTGCTGTCTGTCTCTTCTCCTCCTGTGTTCTCCTCTGCTGTCTGTCTCTTCTCCTGCTGTGTTCTCCTCTGCTGTCGGTCTCTTCTCCTGCTGTCGTCTCCTCTGCTGTCTGTCTCTTCTCCTGCTGTGTTCTCCTCTGCTGTCTGTCTCTTATCCTGCTGTGTTCTCCTCTGCTGTCTGTCTCTTCTCCTGCTGTGGTCTCCTCTGCTGTCTGTCTCTTCTCCTGCTGTGGTCTCCTCTGCTGTCTGTCTCTTCTCCTCCTGTGGTCTCCTCTGCTGTCTGTCTCTTCTCCTGCTGTAGTCTCCTCTGCTTTCTGTCTCTTCTCCTGCTGTGTTCTCCTCTGTTGTAGGTCTCTACTCCTGCTGTGGTCTCCTCTGCTGTCGGTCTCTTCTCCTGCTGTGGTCTGTCTTGAGAGGGGCTAAAGAAACGACACCACACCCCTCAGTCTCAGCACCATACTGGGGACACATTAACCCTGCAGATGAGGAATTCTATGTGTTTCTGTTTCATTGTGTACACACACACACACACACACACACACACACACACACACACACACACACACACACACACACACACACACACACACACACACACACACACACACACACACACACACACACAGACACAGACACACACACACACACACACACACACACACACACACACACACACACACACACACACACACACACACACACACATACACACACACACATACACACACACACACAAACACACACACACACACGCACACACACACACACACACTGCCCCCCGCTCCTTCCCTCCCTCAATGTGATCAAGTATCAAAGCAAATAAATGACATGCCGTCTTTGCCTTTCCCTCTCTCCCTCTCTCCCTCTCGCTAGTTTGATCTGTCGTTCTGTAGACTGACACATGGTATCTCCCCAGCTGACATTATCAATCGTTGGGTGGTGCGGCAGTGTTCCGGCGGGGCAGTGGTTCCCACAGGGGAGCCTAGAGTACAGCAGGCCTCTTTGTTTGGTTTAACCCCCCAGAGGAAGCACTTTGACTGGGCCTGGAGCTGAGCTGTCAGGGGCTGGCTGGAGGAATATAATAGATAGAAGGAGAGGGAAGGAGGAATAGAATCCAAGGGATGAGGTGAGTGTGGTGGTGCGAGTGAGGGTAGAGTGCCCAGGTTTGCTGTGGTTCTATCTCACACACACTCACCCACACCGTTCTCGGCAGACATGCGTCATCAATGCACGCACGCGCACACGCCCACAGAGGCCGTGGCATTTCAGAACTGCGTTCATGGTTATCCCCCTGAATAAGATCTCCTAGAATCTCCTGGCTGGCTAACTCATATTAGTATGGACATCAGTGCTAAGCTGACATTTAACATCCTTATATTACATACTCACTCACACCACTTTCTGATGGCACACATCTCTCTTTTTTTGCGGTGGGGGGGGGGGGGGGGGGGGAGGGGGGGGGTGTTCAACTGAAATCTTTTGTCCGACGCCTGTTTTTCATCACCTTGCAGACAGGAAATCTCTCCATTGAATTATTACATTTTCAATTATTTCATTTGCTAATAAAAAAGCTTAAATTTCTCCGACCTGATCTGTGTGTTGTACGGTACTGTATCCTTCACCTCTGTCACAGTGTTGTGGAAAGCTACAACACATCTAATCTCTACTTTGGAGATGCTTCAAGGGTTTGTCCATTGTGTACAGAATCAATTTATGTTATGAAATTCAAAATATTATTTATTGAATGTATTTTCAATCTGTTTTCGTTTGTTTTTACCGTATTGTGTGTTAAGGTGGTTGTTTGCTGGTTTCAAATGGCTTAAAGATTTCCTTTGACAGGGTCCCTAATATCCAACTCTCTACCTCTGTGTTTTCAGTGATTTGAAGGTGAACTATTCTGATATCAAATAATAACACGAACACGCACACGCACACCGCACACGCACACACACACACACACACACACACACACACACACACACACACACACACACACACACACACACACACACACACACACACACACACACACACACACACACACACACACCTAGCTCTCCACCAAACACAACCTTGTATGTGTATTGTTGAGTATACACATGAAATCACATACAGATAAACACTTTTCTTTGTTTAAAAATGATGGTAGATTTGTGGATAGTAGAATTGACTCAAACCATGTTACATATGACTACTGTGAATTCATTATTATTTTGGATGAATGCAAAATTCCCTTGATCAATTTGTTCAAATATCAATCCAAAACATAACTGTTTGTATTTTTTAAGAATAATTATAATAATAATTTTAAAAAGCATAGAAGATGACAGGGAAACACAACCTTACAATATCAAACAACAATTTTGGTTTTGATTAGAATAATTAACATTCTAATGTTTTTTTTCTCCCTTAACTGGAACAAGAAAACATTCAAATATTAAACAGACTAAGAATGCAGGTAAAATTAAGACTATTTCTGTAATTACTCCACTTACCTCTACTTGTGATAACAAGGATATTATATACAATACATCCTCACTGTGCTGTCAGGTAGATTATACAGAATAAAGATAGAAGATATATAAATCAGCAGTGTCCATCTGTCGGAATATGAAGACATCAGAGTGATGTCATTGACTATGTAGCAACACTCAGATGGCTGTTGGTTGGGGCATGGTGCTTCCAACACCATGGTTGTGGGTTTGAGTGCTGCATGGGCACCCTCAGCTCAACCCATGCATGCATGGAGGCACACACACATTCCCTACCTCACTGCAGAGCTAATGTGCTGACTGTGTGAAACTGGTTAACTACACATTGGGCCGACGTCGTTCTAATGCTACACTATCTCAGTCAGGACTAATCAAATGGCCTTCCACACGCACGCCCCCCCCTCCCCCCCCCCCTAAACTCTTCTGTTCCTGCGGTGATGAGAGGAATAGCTTTTCTTCAAGGGACTTCTCCTCAGCAGCACGGCCAGATGAGGTCTGATTCCTGCAGATTCTACAGTTAATCCTGGTTAGAATTTAAATAAAGGAGAAATGATTGCCTTTCTCTCTCCTCCTCCACTCTTTCTCTCCATCTCTCTCTCTCAGTGGGCTCAGAAAGCCTGACCTCCGCGTCTTCTTCCCGTCCTTCAGATTGGTTTTAAATACTGGGCAGATTAAAACACAGCAATGGAAGCTCACATTAGGAATATATTCAAAATCCCCTATTCTGATAATCCATGTATTTGTCAGAATCAAACACAAGGGAATAGAAAAGGACAAATGATGTAATGAGGAAGCAGAGCGAGACGTATTGTGGAGGGGAATTCTGTGGAGAGAGATACATTTAGCTGAATACGGCCAGGCAGGAAGGAAGTCCTTGAAGATGCTTGTTGAAATGCTAACCGCTGGTCACCTGACCATTTGACGGGACAAAAGGAGCGTTGATGATTTTAACAACCTCTGATGACCTCTGATGACGCTGCCACTCATACATCAAACAGGCCAATGATGATGAGGGAATAGTAGTTAAACACTGTATTAGTGAGTGTGTGTGTGACATTCAGACAGACCCATGACAGTGAGAGACTGGTGGTAATGGTGTGTGTGTGTGTGTGTGTGTGTGACATTCAGACTGACCCATGACGGTGAGAGACTGGTGGTGGTGATGGTGTGTGTGTGTGACATTCAGACTGACCCATGACGGTGAGAGACTGGTGGTAATGGTGTGTGTGTGACATTCAGACAGACCCATGACAGTGAGAGACTGGTGGTGATGGTGAGTGTGATATTCAGACTGACCCATGACGGTGAGAGACTGGTGGTGGTGATGGTGTGTGTGTGTGACATTCAGACTGACCCATGACGGTGAGAGACTGGTGGTGATGGTGTGTGTGACATTCAGACTGACCCATGACAGTGAGATACTGGTGGTGATGGTGTGTGTGTGTGACATTCAGACCGACCCATGACGGTGAGAGACTGGTGGTAATGGTGTGTGTGACATTCAGACTGACCCATGACGGTGAGAGACTGGTGGTGATGGTGTGTGTGACATTCAGACAGACCCATGACAGTGAGAGACTGGTGGTGATGGTGTGTGTGACATTCAGACTGACCCATGACAATGAAAGACTGGTGGTGATGGTGTGTGTGACATTCAGACTGACCCATGACAGTGAGAGACTGGTGGTGATGGTGTGTGTGACATTCAGACAGACCCATGACGGTGAGAGACTGGTGGTAATGGTGGTGTGTGTGTGACATTCAGACAGACCCATGACGGTGAGAGACTGGTGGTGTGTGTGTGTGTGTGTTTTTCAGATGCTGCGGTTGAAGTTGGCTTTTCATGCTGCTTTTTCACCCTTGTTTCCTGGTGACGTTTTCCCCAAAAACTAGAAAACTTTTTCCCCTAATTCCCATTCCCCTTCCTTTACTTCTCTCTCTCTCTCTCGCTGTGCTTTAGTGAGCATTGTTGTGTGGTTTGGTGAAGTGGTGAAGGCCTGTGGTGTCTGGCCGACTACTCTCCTTTCAGACTGGCGTCAGTTCATTAAGAAAGGAGACAAACTTACAGTGCATTACCACCCAAGTATTAATGCAACCCTCTCTTCTCCCCCCAATGTATGTGTGTGTATGCTTGTCTGGCTGTCTGGCTGGCTTGGCTGAGTGGTGGGTGATTTGTGATGTTACCTCTGCAGCTTTAAACTGCATCAAGACCTCTTTTATGACTGTAATATGAGGTACTTAACATATCACTGCCATAAAGCACAGCCCAACAGCACAGCAGACACAGAGGGGTGTGGTTACAGAGTTAGAGGCAGCAGGCGGGAGGGAGTCTCATTCATTCAACTTGGAGAGGGATGTAGAAAAGACAGAGAATACTCACCCATCCAGAACACATTAATGCTAAAGTAGGCCGAGGATGATACCATCTGATACACTTGTTTGCTTCACAACAGAATAATTCAATTTCTTCATGCTTCCAACAGTCAAACCATCATTGGTATGTAACTTCTGTGCAGCATGCCAGTAACATGCTCCCCCCTACAGAGACAAGATAAGGTCATTGTTTATTGGCTGTTTGCAAAGAAGTGTTCGTTGTATCTCGAGTCGAAACAAAGCAGTTTTTTTCATGATTACAGTGGGGCAAAAAAGTATTTAGTCAGCCATCAATTGTGCAAGTTCTCCCACTTAAAAAGATGAGTGAGGCCTGTAATTTTCATCATAGGTACACTTCAACTATGACAGACAAAATTAGAGAAAACAAATCCAGAAAATCACATTGTAGGATTTTTTATGAATTTATTTGGAAATTATAGTGGAAAATAAGTATTTGGTCACCTACAAACAAGCAAGATTTCTTGCTCTCACAGACCTGTAACTTCTTCTTTAAGACGCTCCTCTATCCTCCACTCATTACCTGTATTAATGGCACCTGTTTGAACTTGTTATCCGTATAAAAGACACCTATCCACAACCTCAAACAGTCACACTCCAAACTCCACTATGGCCAAGACCAAAGAGCTGTCAAAGGACACCAGAAACAAAATTGTAGACCTGCACCAGGCTGGGAAGACTGAATCTGCAATAGGTAAGCAGCTTGGTTTGAAGAAATCAACTGTGGGAGCAATTATTAGGAAATGGAAGACATACAAGACCACTGATAATCTCCCTCGATCTGGGGCTCCACGCAAGATCTCACCCCGTGGGGTCAAAATGATCACAAGAACGGTGAGCAACAATCCCAGAACCACACGGGGGGACCTAGTGAATGACCTGCAGAGAGCTGGGACCAAAGTAACAAAGCCTACCATCAGTAACACACTACGCCACCAGGGACTCAAATCCCGCAGTGCCAGACGTGTCCTCCTGCTTAAGCCAGTACATGTCCAGGCCCGTCTGAAGGTTGCTAGAGAGCATTCGGATGATCCAGAAGAAGATTGGGAGAATGTCATATGGTCAGATGAAACCAAAATATAACTTTTTGGTAAAAACTCAACTCGTCGTGTTTGGAGGACAAAGAATGCTGAGTTGCATCCAAAGAACACCATACCTACTGTGGAGCATGGGAGTGGAAACATCATGCTTTGGGGCTGTTTTTCTGCAAAGGGACCAGCACGACTGATCCGTGTAAAGGAAAGAATGAATGGGGCCATGTATCGTGAGATTTTGAGTGAAAACCTCCTTCCATCAGCAAGGGCATTGAAGATGAAACGTGGCTGGGTCTTTCAGCATGACAATGATCCCAAACACACCGCCCGGGCAACGAAGGAGTGGCTTTGTAAGAAGCATTTCAAGGTCCTGGAGTGGCCTAGCCAGTCTCCAGATCTCAACCCCATAGAAAATCTTTGGAGGGAGTTGAAAGTCCGTGTTGCCCAGCAACAGCCCCAAAACATCACTGCTCTAGAGGAGATCTGCATGGAGGAATGGGCCAAAATACCAGCAACAGTGTGGGAAAACCTTGTGAAGACTTACAGAAAACGTTTGACCTCTGTCATTGCCAACAAAGTATTGAGATAAACGTTTGTTATTGACCAAATACTTATTTTCCACCATAATTTGCAAATAAATTCATAAAAAATCCTACAATGTGATTTTCTGGATTTGTTTTCTCAAATTTTGTCTGTCATAGTTGAAGTGTACCTATGATGAAAATTACAGGCCTCTCTAATCTTTTTAAGTGGGAGAACTTGCACATTTGGTGGCTGACTAAATACTTTTTTTGCCCCACTGTATCTATAAAACCCTTTTTTCATAAAGAATAGGCTAAATGTGAATGCGCAAATAGACAACCTCCTCTATCCACATATATTAACCTCCTCTATCCACATATACTGTATTAACCTCTTCTATCCACATATACTAACCTCCTCTATCCACATAGAGTAATCTCCTCTATCCACATATATTAACCTCCTCTATCCACATATAGTAACCCTCCTCTATCCACATATATTAACCTCCTCTATCCACATATATTAACCTCCTCTATCCACATATACTGTATTAACCTCCTCTATCCACATATACTAACCTCCTCTATCCACATAGAGTAATCTCCTCTATCCACATATATTAACCTCCTCTATCCACATATATTAACCTCCTCTATCCACATATACTGTATTAACCTCCTCTATCCACATATACTAACCTCCTCTATCCACATATACTAACCTCCTCTATCCACATATTTTAACCTCCTCTATCTACATATATTAACCTCCTCTATCCACATATATTAACCCTCCTCTATCCACATACTGTATATTAACCTCCTCTATCCACAAATACTATACTAACCTCCTCTATCCACAAATACTGTATTAACCTCCTCTATCCACATATACTGTATTAACCTCCTCTATCCACAAATACTGTATTAACCTCCTCTATCCACATATATTAACCTCCTCTATCCACATATATTAACCTCCTCTATCCACATATATTAACCTCCTCTATCTACATATACTGTATTAACCTCCTCTATCCACATATACTAACCTCCTCTATCTACATATATTAACCTCCTCTATCCACATATATTAACCTCCTCTATCCACATATACTGTATTAACCTCCTCTATCCACATATACTAACCTCCTCTATCCACATAGAGTAATCTCCTCTATCTACATATATGAACCTCCTCTATCCACATATACTAACCTCCTCTATCCACATATACTAACCTCCTCTATCCACATATTTTAACCTCCTCTATCTACATATATTAACCTCCTCTATCCACATATATTAACCCTCCTCTATCCACATACTGTATATTAACCTCCTCTATCCACATATATTAACCTCCTCTATCCACATATAGTAACCCTCCTCTATCCACATGCTGTATATTAACCTCCTCTATCCACATATATTAATCTCGTCTATCCACATATATTAACCTCCTCTATCCACCTATAGTAACCTCCTCTATCCACATATAGTAACCCTCCTCTATCCACATACTGTATATTAACCTCCCCTATCCACATATACTAACCTCCTCTATCCACATATATTGACCTCCTCTATCTACATATATTAACCTCCTCTATCCACATATATTAACCCTACTCTATCCACATACTGTATATTAACCTCCTCTATCCACATATAGTAACCCTCCTCTATCCACATACTGTATATTAACCTCCTCTATCCACATATACTAACCTCCTCTATCCACATATATTAACCTCCTCTATCCACATATACTAACCTCCTCTATCCACATATATTAACCTCCCCTATCCACATATATTAACCTCCTCTATCCACATATATTAACCCTCCTCTATCCACACACTGTATATTAACCTCCTCTATCCACATATGTTAACCCTCCTCTATCCACATACTGTATATTAACATCTATCCACATATATTACCTCCTCTATCCACATATAGTAACCCTCCTCTATCCACATACTGTATATTAACCTCCTCTATCCACATATACTAACCTCCTCTATCCACATATATTACCTCCTCTATCCACATATAGTAACCCTCCTCTATCCACATATATTAACCTCCTCTATCCACATATATTAACCCTCCTCTATCCACACACTGTATATTAACCTCCTCTATCCACATATGTTAACCCTCCTCTATCCACATACTGTATATTAACATCTATCCACATATATTACCTCCTCTATCCACATATAGTAACCCTCCTCTATCCACATACTGTATATTAACCTCCTCTATCCACATATACTAACCTCCTCTATCCACATATATTACCTCCTCTATCCACATATAGTAACCCTCCTCTATCCACATATATTAACCTCCTCTATCCACATATAGTAACCCTCCTCTATCCACATACTGTATATTAACCTCTATCCACATATATTAACCTCCTCTATCCACATATAGTAACCCTCCTCTATCCACATATATTAACCTCCTCTATCCACATATATTAACCTCCTCTATCCACATACAGTAACCACCTCTATCCACATATAGTAACCCTCCTCTATCCACATACTGTATATTAACCTCCTCTATCCACATATACTAACCTCCTCTATTCACATATATTAACCTCCTCTATCCACATATATTAACCTCCTCTATCCACATATATTAACCTCCTCTATCTACATACTGTATATTAACCTCCTCTATCCACATATACTAACCTCCCCTATCCACATATATTAACCTCCTCTATCCACATATATTAACCTCCTCTATCCACATATATTAACCTCCTCTATCTACATATATTAACCTCCTCTATCCACATATACTAACCTCCTCTATCCACATATACTAACCTCCTCTATCCACATATATTAACCTCCTCTATCCACATATACTAACCTCCTCTATCCACATATATTAACCTCCCCTATCCACATATAGTAACCTCCTCTATCCACATATATTAACCCTCCTCTATCCACACACTGTATATTAACCTCCTCTATCCACATATGTTAACCCTCCTCTATCCACATACTGTATATTAACCTCTATCCACATATATTACCTCCTCTATCCACATATAGTAACCCTCCTCTATCCACATATATTAACCTCCTCTATCCACATATATTAACCTCCTCTATCCACATATACTGTATTAACCTCCTCTATCCACATATAGTAACCCTCCTCTATCCACATACTGTATATTAACCTCTATCCACATATATTAACCTCCTCTATCCACATATAGTAACCCTCCTCTATCCACATATATTAACCTCCTCTATCCACATATACTAACCTCCTCTATCCACATTTACTAACCTCCTCTATCCACATACTGTATATTAACCTCCTCTATCCACATATACTAACCTCCTCTATCCACATATACTAACCTCCTCTATCCACATACTGTATATTAACCTCCTCTATCCACATATACTAACCTCCTCTATCCACATACTGTATATTAACCTCTTCTATCCACATATACTAACCTCCTCTATCCAGAATGTAAAGAGGGAGAGAGTGGGAGAGGAGGAGAGGTGGGTCTTTAATTTGGAAAGTTAGATGTAGATTACATACAGATGGCTTTTCAATAGCAGGATGTACAGAATGCATGCTGCATGGAATGATGGAGAATTATCTCTCTTTTTCTCTCTCCCTATTCCATTTTCCCTCCCTCCCTCGTCCCTCTCTCCCTCCTTTCTCAGACTCAGCTCAGTGCATTAAGCTGCAGCGCTACCTCTCGGTTACTCTGCTCCCTTTTTACTCCAGAGAATCACATTGCCTCTCACTGTAAAGACTGATCTCAGCACAGTCCTTAGCTAGGTACAGCAGTGAGAAGCAGACTGAGTATAAGACTCTCCTTCTCTAAGGGCTGTTCTGAGCTCAGCTTTTACACAGTGTTTCCACAGCGCACCAGACTGAGCATGGGGTTCCAGTCAGTCAGCAGCCTAGTAGAAGAGCTGGGACGGTAGATTCCCTCTGGGCTACATGGTTCTCTCCTCTGGGACAGTCTCTTTCCTTACAGCTTACTGACCTGCTTAGATTTGCTTGTATTTCTAGATGACTAAACATCGATGCACTTTCAGGCTTGTGTTGACTGTATATTACATGAGCTGCCCGAGGGGACGTGTGAGTAACGTGTGTGTGTCATAATCACTACTGCTACCAGTTCACAACAGCAAACACACAGGCATCCCAACACGGGGGGTAGGAGGGAGGCCAGGTACACATGACTAATACAACAGCTTTGAATGGATGAAAATAATACATACACATACACACACGCACACACACACGCCACAACAACCCCCAAGCTTCTCCCAGTCAAATCCATCATATCAGTGAGTAGTGAGAGAGCTTGTCCTCTATTACTGAGTGTCTCAATGGTAACGGCCCTTCGCCAGCCTTAGGGCACTCTCACACTCACGCCCCTGTGCTGCTCACTGCACTAAGTCCACTTTACTGCTCCCTAGGGAGCACACTACTGACAGAACACAGCCAAGGGTCCACCCTGCAGCAAAGTCAGCAAACAGAGAGAGGGAGACGGAGAGAGCGAGGGAGACAGAGATAGAGAGAGACAAAGATAAAGAGTGAAAGAGAGATGAGGTGGGAGAGAGGAGGGATGGGAGTGGGTGAGTGAGAAGATGAAGGGGAATAAAGGGATGGAGACACTACAAGCACAGAGGGAGAGAAGAGATGGTGGCCACATACAAGTAGTGTAAATTAGTGTGTTGTTCAAGAGTACCTGCAAATGTGTGTTTCTGAATGATATTAGCCATAATAATGACTGCAGTAGCTGGCTGTCAGCTCACTGACTGATTGGGTTTTGCTTTGAAACCCCTGAAGGCGGTTCTATTGGGTATCAAAAGCTGATTGGCCAACTGGTGGACACGCTGACAGCCAAAACCAATGAGAGACTGTTAAGCTCCGGATAGCCAATCAGATGGCATTGATGTCTCTATTGTGATTGACTGATTGATTGACGAGTTGAAAGAAAAATACACATACCGGTAGGAAGAGATGTAGTTTGTCAACTCTGTCCTTCAACATTCATCCCTTTACTTACCTCTTTCCTCACAAAAGTTTCCATTCATCCCTTTTACTTACCTCTTTCCTCACAAAAGGTTCCATTCATCCCTTTACTTATCTCTTTCCTCACAAAAGGTTCCATTCATCCCTTTACTTATCTCTTTCCTCACAAAAGGTTCCATTCATCCCTTTACTTATCTCTTTCCTCACAAACGGTTCCATTCATCCCTTTACTTATCTATTTCCTCACAAACGGTTCCATTCATCCCTTTACTTATCTATTTCCTCACAAACGGTTCCATTCATCCCTTTACTTATCTATTTCCTCACAAACGGTTCCATTCATCCTTTACTTATCTATTTCCTCACAAACGGTTCCATTCATCCCTTTACTTATCTATTTCCTCACAAACGGTTCCATTCATCCCTTTACTTATCTATTTCCTCACAAACGGTTCCATTCATCCTTTACTTATCTATTTCCTCACAAACGGTTCCATTCATCCTTTACTTATCTATTTCCTCACAAACGGTTCCATTCATCCCTTTACTTATCTATTTCCTCACAAACGGTTCCATTCATCCCTTTACTTATCTATTTCCTCACAAACGGTTCCATTCATCCTTTACTTATCTATTTCCTCACAAACGGTTGGATTCATCCCTTTACTTATCTATTTCCTCACAAACGGTTGCATTCATCCCTTTACTTATCTATTTCCTCACAAACGGTTCCATTCATCCTTTACTTATCTATTTCCTCAAAAACGGTTGCATTCATCCCTTTACTTATCTATTTCCTCACAAACGGTTGCATTCATCCCTTTTCTTATCTATTTCCTCACAAACGGTTCCATTCATCCCTTTACTTATCTATTTCCTCACAAACGGTTCCATTCATCCCTTTACTTATCTACTTCCTCACAAACGGTTCCATTCATCCCTTTACTTATCTATTTCCTCACAAACGGTTCCATTCATCCTTTACTTATCTATTTCCTCACAAACGGTTCCATTCATCCTTTACTTATCTATTTCCTCAAAAACGGTTCCATTCATCCTTTACTTATCTATTTCCTCACAAACGGTTCCATTCATCCTTTACTTATCTATTTCCTCACAAACGGTTCCATTCATCCTTTACTTATCTATTTCCTCACAAACGGTTCCATTCATCCCTTTACTTATCTATTTCCTCACAAACGGTTCCATTCATCCTTTACTTATCTATTTCCTCACAAACGGTTCCATTCATCCTTTACTTATCTATTTCCTCACAAACGGTTCCATTCATCCTTTACTTATCTATTTCCTCACAAACGGTTCCATTCATCCCTTTACTTATCTATTTCCTCACAAACAGTTCCATTCATCCTTTACTTATCTATTTCCTCACAAACGGTTCCATTCATCCTTTACTTATCTATTTCCTCACAAACGGTTCCATTCATCCTTTACTTATCTATTTCCTCACAAACGGTTCCATTCATCCCTTTACTTATCTATTTCCTCACAAACGGTTGCATTCATCCCTTTACTTATCTCTTTCCTCACAAACGGTTCCATTCATCCTTTACTTATCTATTTCCTCACAAACGGTTCCATTCATCCCTTTACTTATCTATTTCCTCACAAACGGTTGCATTCATCCCTTTACTTATCTCTTTCCTCACAAACGGTTCCATTCATCCTTTACTTATCTATTTCCTCACAAACGGTTCCATTCATCCTTTACTTATCTATTTCCTCACAAACGGTTCCATTCATCCTTTACTTATCTATTTCCTCACAAACGGTTCCATTCATCCCTTTACTTATCTATTTCCTCACAAACGGTTGCATTCATCCCTTTACTTATCTCTTTCCTCACAAACGGTTCCATTCATCCTTTACTTATCTATTTCCTCACAAACGGTTCCATTCATCCTTTACTTATCTCTTTCCTCACAAACGGTTCCATTCATCCTTTACTTATCTATTTCCTCACAAACGGTTCCATTCATCCTTTACTTATCTATTTCCTCACAAACGGTTCCATTCATCCTTTACTTATCTATTTCCTCACAAACGGTTCCATTCATCCCTTTACTTATCTCTTTCCTCACAAACGGTTCCATTCATCCTTTACTTATCTATTTCCTCACAAACGGTTCCATTCATCCTTTACTTATCTATTTCCTCACAAACGGTTCCATTCATCCTTTACTTATCTATTTCCTCACAAACGGTTCCATTCATCCTTTACTTATCTATTTCCTCACAAACGGTTCCATTCATCCCTTTACTTATCTATTTCCTCACAAACAGTTCCATTCATCCTTTACTTATCTATTTCCTCACAAACGGTTCCATTCATCCTTTACTTATCTATTTCCTCACAAACGGTTCCATTCATCCTTTACTTATCTATTTCCTCACAAACGGTTCCATTCATCCCTTTACTTATCTATTTCCTCACAAACGGTTGCATTCATCCCTTTACTTATCTCTTTCCTCACAAACGGTTCCATTCATCCTTTACTTATCTATTTCCTCACAAACGGTTCCATTCATCCTTTACTTATCTATTTCCTCACAAACGGTTCCATTCATCCTTTACTTATCTATTTCCTCACAAACGGTTCCATTCATCCCTTTACTTATCTATTTCCTCACAAACAGTTCCATTCATCCTTTTCTTATCTATTTCCTCACAAACGGTTCCATTCATCCTTTACTTATCTATTTCCTCACAAACGGTTCCATTCATCCTTTACTTATCTATTTCCTCACAAACGGTTCCATTCATCCCTTTACTTATCTATTTCCTCACAAACGGTTGCATTCATCCCTTTACTTATCTCTTTCCTCACAAACGGTTCCATTCATCCTTTACTTATCTATTTCCTCACAAACGGTTCCATTCATCCCTTTACTTATCTATTTCCTCACAAACGGTTGCATTCATCCCTTTACTTATCTCTTTCCTCACAAACGGTTCCATTCATCCTTTACTTATCTATTTCCTCACAAACGGTTCCATTCATCCTTTACTTATCTATTTCCTCACAAACGGTTCCATTCATCCTTTACTTATCTATTTCCTCACAAACGGTTCCATTCATCCCTTTACTTATCTATTTCCTCACAAACGGTTGCATTCATCCCTTTACTTATCTCTTTCCTCACAAACGGTTCCATTCATCCTTTACTTATCTATTTCCTCACAAACGGTTCCATTCATCCTTTACTTATCTCTTTCCTCACAAACGGTTCCATTCATCCTTTACTTATCTATTTCCTCACAAACGGTTCCATTCATCCTTTACTTATCTATTTCCTCACAAACGGTTCCATTCATCCTTTACTTATCTATTTCCTCACAAACGGTTCCATTCATCCCTTTACTTATCTCTTTCCTCACAAACGGTTCCATTCATCCTTTACTTATCTATTTCCTCACAAACGGTTCCATTCATCCTTTACTTATCTATTTCCTCACAAACGGTTCCATTCATCCTTTACTTATCTATTTCCTCACAAACGGTTCCATTCATCCCTTTACTTATCTCTTTCCTCACAAACGGTTCCATTCATCCTTTACTTATCTCTTTCCTCACAAACGGTTCCATTCATCCTTTACTTATCTATTTCCTCACAAACGGTTCCATTCATCCTTTACTTATCTATTTCCTCACAAACGGTTCCATTCATCCTTTACTTATCTATTTCCTCACAAACGGTTCCATTCATCCCTTTACTTATCTCTTTCCTCACAAACGGTTCCATTCATCCTTTACTTATCTATTTCCTCACAAACGGTTCCATTCATCCTTTACTTATCTATTTCCTCACAAACGGTTCCATTCATCCTTTACTTATCTATTTCCTCACAAACGGTTCCATTCATCCCTTTACTTATCTATTTCCTCACAAACGGTTCCATTCATTCTTTACTTATCTATTTCCTCACAAACGGTTCCATTCATCCCTTTACTTATCTCTTTCCTCACAAACGGTTCCATTCATCCTTTACTTATCTATTTCCTCACAAACGGTTCCATTCATCCTTTACTTATCTATTTCCTCACAAACGGTTCCATTCATCCTTTACTTATCTATTTCCTCACAAACGGTTCCATTCATCCCTTTACTTATCTCTTTCCTCACAAACGGTTCCATTCATCCTTTACTTATCTATTTCCTCACAAACGGTTCCATTCATCCTTTACTTATCTATTTCCTCACAAACGGTTCCATTCATCCTTTACTTATCTATTTCCTCACAAACGGTTGCATTCATCCCTTTACTTATCTATTTCCTCACAAACGGTTCCATTCATCCTTTACTTATCTATTTCCTCACAAACGGTTCCATTCATCCTTTACTTATCTATTTCCTCACAAACGGTTCCATTCATCCTTTACTTATCTATTTCCTCACAAACGGTTCCATTCATCCTTTACTTATCTATTTCCTCACAAACGGTTCCATTCATCTCTTCCCAACATGTATTTTTTCTCCTACCCTCTTTCCACGTTCACCCTGCTTTCTCCACATTCAATGTTTCACTGTTCACATATCTCTCTCCTCTATATTTTCCACACCTGTTCTTCCACTCACTCCATCCCATCTCTCTCTCTCCTCTCTTCCCGGCAGAGCCTCCACTTACAGACACCCACGCCTCATCACTTCTCTTTTTCCCTCCCGCTCTCCTTTCTTCCTCCCGTCCATCAGTGTGTGCATGCATTAGTGGAAGGGGAAGGGTGAATGTGTGAGTGAGTGTGTGTGTGTAATCATAATTTAGCCGTGTGTCCCGTTGGCCTGTGCAGGTCAGTGTGGCCCGGTAGGCTGGAATTAAACGAGGACACGGAGATGAGTGAGTGTGGGCATTATGAGGCTCACACGTTTGTCAGCTGTTGAAATATCAGCCCATATAAATGAATTGCCAGTTGTGGTATACATTTTTGTTGACAGTATATAGTTGACAGTATATATACTGTAGATTGCATGCCTACCATAAAAAAGCTGAATATGATCAATATGCATATTGCTGTACTAATGCCTGATGTAGACTATTTCTTCAGTTTTTTTTCATCTGTAAAAGGATACAAACATGTACCATTTGCTGTAATACTGATTAAAGGCGATTGTGTGTCTCTATCAGTCAGACAGAGTGTGTATTGTTGTGTTGGCACTGGAATGTACAGTGGAGTGGACACTTTAATGAATTACTTTAATCTTCCATAAACGCCAAAGAATGTGCCCGTCAATAAATGCTCCATGACCCTATGTCCCATAGAGCCGTTTTCACAGGGACTCAATCATGACTGTCACAATGAGACACACACACACACACACACACACACACACACACACACACACACACACACACACACACACACACACACACACACACACACACACACACACATACACACACACACACACACACACACACACACACACACACACAGGGCCACAGAGCAATCCTACACAACGCTTATTAAATTACTCCCTCAAATCTGTGCGATGCTTTTTATTCTTCCCACTGAAGGCCTTGGGAAGCCCTTCACACCACATCAAGCATCAGGGAGAGGCTTTGAATGACTCCATGCAGAGTCTACACATTTAGTTCCTAAATCTAGCGTTTCTGGCAGAATGATGAACGTCAAATGTCAACCTGAACTTGTGAGGTAAAGTTGGCATGAACATGAAGCCTGTAGGAAAATAATCATATTGTTTTGCCTTACAGTTTATTCAGATTAGGGCTCTGATGATAACTCAATCAAACCTAGAAATCAACTAACATGTTTGACTTCAGGAATTGTGTGCCTAAGATTTAACATTTGTGTACAGGTTTACAAGGAACTGGTTAACAATGATGTTTAGTATTCAACTACTACTTTGTACAGGTGTGTATGCCTGCTATAGTGTACAGGACTGGTGTGTATGACTGGTATTGTGTACTGGGTTGGTGTGTATGACTGGTATTGTGTACTGGGTTGGTGTGTATGACTGGTATTGTGTACTGGGTTGGTGTGTATGACTGGTATTGTGTACTGGGTTGGTGTGTATGACTGGTATTGTGTACTGGGTTGGTGTATATGACTGGTATTGTGTACTGGGTTGGTGTGTATGACTGGTATTGTGTACTGGGTTGGTGTGTATGACTGCTATAGTGTACAGGACTGGTGTATATGACTGCTATAGTGTACAGGACTGGTGTATATGACTGGTATTGTGTACTGGGTTGGTGTGTATGACTGGTATTGTGTACTGGGTTGGTGTGTATGACTGGTATTGTGTACTGGGTTGGTGTGTATGGAACCATGTTTGTTCATTCAGCTCCCCGGTGGATGGCCCACCCAGTGAAATGCAGAGAATATTGTTGAATGAGGTCTTCATGTGGCAGAAGAGAGGAGAGAGGCCTAGGGAGAGAGGCTGAAGAAAGGTCTCTATGACGCGCACGGACACAAACGCATGCATGCACACGCGTACACAGACACGTGCGCACACACACACAATGGGAGAGCACTCAGAGAATGTGGAGAATGCAGGCTCAAACGGATCCTTGAGAAGAGACCTGGAGTTTGGTGTTTGATCTCCAAGTGATTCAGCCATAGTCACAGACAGGCTAAGATTCCACTCCACATACAATGCTCTCAATCCTTCCTTTAACCTTTCTCTATCCAGGTAAGCCATTCAGAACACAGTCTCTTTCACAAAAGGTCTATAGACAAAGGGACTTTTACAGTACTCAACATAGACTCCACTTGAGCCATGTTGAAGAGCAATCAAATGGCAAAGACAATGACAATTGATCTTATCAAAGCTTGACTGATTTAACCAATGATGGTTGGTCTAATCAGTCTTGTAGATATATAGGCGATGTTTGGGGTTTTCCGAATGGGTTTAAATTGCATCTTGGAAATAGAAATAAGCAGCAGTAGGATGGCACTAATCCATATACCTGTGCATTTAAAAGGGTGCGCCACAGGGTTCAATCCTGGGACCATTGTAATTCTGCATTTTTGTTAATGATATTTGGGTCACATATTGTACCATTTAATTATGGAATAAACCAGATATACAATATGAATATACTGTAATATATGAACCTTGCTGAAATGATTTATAGACATTTGATGAACAAAACATTTAAGGAAAAATATTGTAAAACCAAAAGCTCAACCTCCAAGACTCAGTCATGCTGCATTACCTTAACTGGGGGTGCATACGCACAGTACAGACCCACTGATATACAGGGTTCCCCAACTGGCGGCCCGCGGGGGGTTTTATTGCCCACAACGTTTTCTGAGCACATAAAAAAACATTTTCTTTCTTCACATTTTAATATTGGACATAAAAGACTGTAAAAACACCAGGAATTCCGCTCCAAGTGATTATAATTTTGGAAATCTGTTCCCAAGTATTCCCAAGCATGAGAGAAGGGCACGTGATCATATACAAATGTAAGCAAAGTTGGAGATGATTATGTTTTAGTCAAATATTATATTCTTGTGGTCAATTTTTAGTCTACAAATTATTTGTAATTATGTTCCGGTCCCCTGACCATCCACACTAGAAAAAACTCTGCCCGCGGCTGAATCTAGTTGATGGTCCCTGCTGTATTGTAATAGTGATAACTCATTTCTACCATAGAAAGCAGGAAATGGACAGATAGAAAGAGAGTGAGACACAGAACAATGCAGACATGATACCTCAGCCTAAACGCTTTTCATTTACTGTCACCTCTAACATCATTCCTCTCCTCAGAGTTTCTCATCACTACAACATTCTCTGTGTTGTTGCCCTTGTTGTCCTCAGGGCATTTTGTTGCTCTATAGGCGGGTGCCCTCGGATTCAAAGTCGATTTGGCTCTGCGTCCAGGGAGATAGAATCAAGACCATCAACCCATTCAGTGGCTACCCCCCCCCCCCCCCCACACACACACACAGAAGCAAAGGCACTCACACACAAACACA